>NW_015386274.1:0-35944 GCF_001527695.2 Protobothrops mucrosquamatus | reverse complement strand
ATGGTTTTCTTATCAAAATTATAAAAAATAGGCCAAGAAGCCATTTGGAGAAAGGTACTGTTATGGTACATGCAAAATAATCAAAAACAACATAAATGTAATTGATGCATAATAGAAATATGATGGACTGGAGAAAATAAATAGGATCTAGTCATCTCTATATAAAAATAAATGTATGTACTGTAGATGTCTTTGTATAATTGCTGAGGCTAACAATTCTAAGTCCCTAAAATAAATTGCATTGATGATACAGAAACACCCAATGACCAGAAATGAGACAAGTTGTAATAGGAAAGCAACTTCAATTACATGGTATGGAAAATTACCTCTGAATTTCACGTTCTGGGAAATGTGAGCAAGAGACACTACTGTATTAATGCTTTCTTTATCAGGAGACATCTGGAGACCAACACAAAAACAGAAGGAAACTAGAAAGGGTTTTGGTTTAATCCAGCAGGCCTTTTACGTTTATGTATATCTCAGACAAGAGGCTAAAATAACAAAGATTGCTAAATTTTCTGGCTAGATGAGAGCATGGATGCCTGAAAATCAGATACTAAAGGAATAATGGCATTCATCCCTTCCAAAATGAGCAGGCCCAAGAAAACAAGCTTAGCAGATGGTACAGATCCCAAATGCATATACTTTTAATTAGAAATCCTATCTAAACATAACTGCTATTACACTAACAGAGCCTATTCACATACCAGAGTTGATCCTAATCAGACAGATTAAGGGAACAGTCTAAAGCGCTAAATGTTGGAAGATGGCAACAAGGTAATGGAAGAAATACCTGTGTGCCACATTAAAGTGTGCCACTTTAAGTGTGTGATTTGATCAACACCGCCTTGAATAATAACCTCACCAGAATTTTTCCATTTGCTTGATTATTTTAGTCTATAGTCTAAAGCAGTTAATAATGACAGAACTCAGGACCTGATATGAAGAAGCTCTAATTAGTAAGAAATTTATATTTGGGAAGGAAATACTGTATGTACTTTATATAGGTAAGTAAAAAGCTTGTAAATGGGTTGGTGCCTGCCAAGATTTTTAATACAACCTACTTTTAAGGAAAATATACAAGGGCAGCCTCATATCTGACTACCTGATAGACATAAGAATAACAGTTGCAAACAAACCATAAAAAACAAATAATGCATTATTAATAATACACTTTAAAACAAATCAGATAGAATGTGACATAACAATGCAAAGTTAACCAAGCAAGCATAATTTGGACAGAGAAGATGAGGAAATGTTTTCTTTTTAAAATGTGGAAGTTACACAGAGGGAAAAAAGCAAGAAAATTTACTCTACAAAGTTGTGAAATATTGGGCACTGGTTCACATGTAGAGATTACCAATATAAAATGTACAATTTGTCTTAGTTAGATTGAACAGTACTACAATCTTATATCATTTATCATATTATGATAAACGTCACAGAAGAGTGGACTAATAATTATTTTTACAGAGCCAAAAAGCAAAATGAATGACTGGGTTTGAGTATCAGGTAAGCCTCAAATTAGAGTACAATCAGCAGTGGAAACTAGGTATTGACATGCTGCATTAAATCAATACAGAAATAATACAAGAACTGTTAAGCCTTATTAATGCTGTTGTGTTTATTGTTGTTGCTGCTTTACTAGTTTTCTTCCCAACAGGAGGTAAATGGATGGCAGTCAGTACAAGCAAAGATGTCAGTGTACTGGGAGAAAACAGCTAAGTTTCTTTGCAGTTACCATGTTTCTGGGGTCTGATTCCAAACTGAGCTCATCTTAGAAAAGGCTGTTCTTTATTCAGTGTGTCAGGGAATGTATTACTATAATTCTGTTGTTTATATCTATGCTACTATAGTATACTCAAACCATACAATATATGTTATTATTTAGAAATTTTATTCATCTGGCCTTCTTTTAGCTGTAAGCTTAATCACCTGAACTAGTTTCAGATAGGTTATGCTATTATCCAAAAATTTTAATTAATTATATCTCCAGTTATATATATATATCAAACCTTTAGATTCTTTAACTTTTTTGGATAGAATCCCACTTGTTCCCCAGCCTCTTCTCAACTGGAATTTATTCTGTTCCAATGTCTTAAAAAAAGTGTGAATGAGGAGCAGAATATTAGAATGTAAAACCTTAGCATATGGCTCAATCCAATGGTCCATGCTGTCCGGAATTTAATTGTAGAGTGAACCAGCCAAGATACTACAGGACCTTTCTCAAGTTAGAGCTGTATAGCATCTGTCCCAAGGAATTAATCTTCCTTCCAGACAGAAAATTCAGACCTTGCTGATATAACCCTAAGACTTGAAAACTTGAGACCAGCACATTCTAACTCATTCAAAGGCCCTAGAGCATGCTGGCTGGGGAATTCTGGGGGTTGAAGTCCACTTGTCTTAAAGTTGCCTCGGTTGGATACCTCTGTCCTAGAGGGACCCATTATTGTTCCAGTCAGGACAGCAAACAAGAAAAGCTTACCTGTTGCTGAACTAAAAGATTCCCAACATTCCTCATTACTGACTATTGAAAACTGTAGCCAAGAGGCTACCATGCCTTCTCTTTATTTACAAAGTTTTTTGTAAGATGCCAAATTGTTCTAGTCTAGGAGAGCTGATGCTGATTCTTTTTTTTAATCCCATACTCCTCTCATGAGGCATTTATCTTTACTTTTGCAAGCTTGGTGGCAACCTTCTCCATTTCTGCCTTTTAATTGATGCAAGGTACTTAGGAGGAGAATATTCATTAATATACCATAAGTAAATAGATACATAAATAAATATTTAATTTCTTTAATAGTTTAGGAACTAGGGATAACCTGTTGAACATCAACATTACTTTTGCAGACCCTTTAATGAACCTAATTAGAGGATAGAGCTTTTTTCAGCTGCCCTATTTCCACTGTGTAATATTTTCCTCAAAGAGGCTGGTCAAATTTTAAGGATTTTTTTTTAATCATTCCTTGTTTAGTTTTTTAAATTAATGCTAGAAAGAGTGGTGATGCATTTTATTTTACAAGAGATAAAATTGAATTGGAAGACATCTTATATAAATAAAAATGTAAATGTTCGTTTGTTCAAAATCTTAAATCTCCGAAAGTTCTTCACCGATTGCTTTGAAATTTTGACACAACGTTGCATTTGAATACGCGCATGTTTTTATACTATTATATAGATGTCACACCTGTGACAGGTAAAAACATGCTTTTTTTAAAAAAAACAGCGCCATCTGTTGGACGTAAAAGCAACACACGCTAACCAGACTGAGCCACAGCAACGCGTGGCCGGGTACAGCTAGTTTTCTAAATAGATTGAATTAGGGACCAAAAAGGTAGGGCAAGAGCAGAGGCTTTGGATAGTTGATTAAGATGACATACAAGTTACAGCAACTGTACTATATTTCTTTTGAAATTTTTACTTGCCTTTATAAAATACGGTATTGCTCTGATATATAAGCAGCTACTCTGCTTGAAGCAAGAATAGTCTGGGATTCATATCGCTAAGAAACCTTTCCACTGTGCTATGAATGAGGTCAGATTCTAGCTTAAAGGTGCTCTTCTCTGACCCACAGTTGTGATTCTGAGCCCTTGAGTTATATAGCAACAGGGATGAAATGAGGAAACAAAATATTGCCCTTTATCTTTTCCTTCTCCTGAAAACTATTTTGCTTCCTCCTATCCATTACTTCCAAAGTTTAAAAGCTGCAGTTCTAGGCTAGTTGTTAAAATACATGCAGTATATAATTTCCTGAGCCAGCATCCCAGAGAATTAAAATTACAAGGGACTCACATAGATCAGTTCTCTCTCTCTTCCAAAATACTTTCTGTTGAAATTTCTCTACAACGAACATTTATTCTGCCAGATTCTGGATATTCCAAAAACAATGAAACATATATTCATATTAATTTGCTTTGCTTTATCATTGATTTATGGTTGGAGACCAAATTAACATTAAGACGTTCTTTGGGATATATGTTATTAACTTCTAAATCAATACACTGTATTTCTGCAGACCTAGATAAGAGTACAGTCTCCTACAGTCTCAGTTCAAGCTTTGCTCCTGTGATCACATGGATACATCTTTGTAGATTGTTTGGCAAAATATGGAAATGGTTTGGCATTTTCTTCTCTGAGGACATTTTGTCAGCTTCCCAGACCTAGGATTCACTGCTGGTTAATCATCCAAGCATTAACCAGATCGAATTCTGCTTAGCTCTTTGAAAGCAGTCAAAGTTTTTGCAATGCACTTCTTCCTTTACAAATGGATGGCAAGAGACCACTCAGGTTTTACTTTAGGAAGTCTTATCCTATCTCTGAATACATAGGGTATAACTGTTACTGGCATAGCTAAGAATAAAACAGGTGACACTGTCATAGTGTAATGAGAACATGAACAGTGAGAGATGGTACTAAAGTATTCCCTTCTGCAGCCTAAATGAAAACTAATGACTTTCTTTGGGACCATAATATGTGGTTCTAGAAATGTGAGCAAGGTTTTAGGCACTGAATATTCACACTCTGTCTTGTAGAAATTAATTTAAGGGGAGACAGATCCTGTAAAATTAAATTTACTCTCTCTTTGAATCCATGACATTGATCAATTACTAGAACAAGAAAAAAAGCAATTAAAGGACTAATATTTCCTTAATTCAGCAATGCCAGTCACTTAATAAAAAGAGTCCCATCAGACTATTAGGTAAATAAAATTTTAATAAAAGTTTTATTAAACCCTCACTTATAAATATAATCAGGCAACAGGGCTCTGACAGGTTAGAAAACAATTTTGTTGAGTCTCATATGAAAATGGAGATACCTTTGGTACAACAGAAACAGTCCAGTTCACAAGGCCTTGGGTAGGTCTTTTAGCCACATATGTCTCAGTTTTAACATCCATATGAAACAATTTTATAACTAAAACTATAAAGCCCAAACAAACATTCAGAAAAAAATTCTAAAATGGCAGCAAATAAAGCCATGTGCTAATAAGAAAACAATGCATCTTAAAAACTCCGAACAGAGCTTGTTGATTATTCAAATGAAGGTATGTGATATTCTCTTCTAAGCTTCTGAGTCATGTTTCATGTTTTTCCCCATCTGCGTTTGAGAAAGAGGAAGCATTTGATGGCAGATAATGAAAAGAGAGAGATATCTTTAAAACTACCTTAAGAGCTGACAGAAATAGAGAAAAAAACTGTTATCTTGGGATGAAAGTAACATTTCTACATTGTTCCAGTAGATACAAAAGCAAGGAACAAATACTTTGAAAGAACCATATTTAAAAAAGGCATAAATTTTGAAAAACAGGTGATGCCTCCTAATAGATAGGTCAACCTTTTTTCTTCAAGCAGATAATTAGAGATTTGGGGTGAGTAAATCTTATTACGATAGCCTTTTTTTACCTTATCTTTTCTCACAAGAGCCTAGCAGATGATTCAAATACCTTGATGTTCCAAGAGGAATGCTGAAATAATCCCATTGCACAAAAGCCCATTTCCCAGCCAGAAGGATGGCTGATCTGTACTGAAATAGTTTATTGAAGTCTCGCTTATGAATTCAGCTACTGCAGGAGAATTGAGGATAGCATCAATCATTCATCTGACTTTTTGTGGCTCTTTGTCAGATAGGTGATCTAAGATTCTGTTTTCTACATCATGACAAGTGCAGTAATTGTACAACAATTATATCTAACAATATAATTTGGAATGACTAACTTTGCTTCCTGCTTTTTGTATGATAATAGTGACAATCCAAGAAGAAGAATTCTCCAGAAAGCAAAGCTCACGACACAAGTATTTAAACAAGCAAATCATTGTCCTCCAAAAGACATGACAGTCTGCTAGGCTTTGACATAATGCAATAGAATATCTTCTTTTTAAAAGGCACTTTATAAAAACTCAGGTTTAAAATATAAAGTAGTCATGTATATAAAACAACATTCCCTAATCTGGCATCCTGCAAGTACAACTCCCTAAATTCCAAAGCAAAATGACTTTGCTGGATAAAACCTTTGAAGCTCTCCCCTAATGCATTTTGATGGCAACAAGTTGGGAAAAACTACTCTGAAAGAACAACAACAGAAGAAGAAGAAGAAGAAGAAGAAGAAGAAGAAGAAGAAGAAGAAGAAGAAGAAGAAGAAGAAGAAGAAGAAGAAGAAGAAGAAGAAGAAGAAGAAGGAGGAGGAGGAGGACAAAGGAGATGGGATAAATAGGAAAAAGATATGCAGCCATGTTAATTTTGTTATTTATATGAGGGTTATATCAGCTAAGTCCTAGGAGGAAGATACGTATGGGGAACCCCTTTGGCTAGAGAACAGATTTGCAACCATGAGTGCTTGTTGTGAATGAAGAAGGCTGCCAGGAGATAAGGCAAGCCAGTCCAAAAATTGGCTGTCACAAAACTCCATTTACCAAATCTGTGGTGGGTGCTTCCCATGTCCCTCCCTCCCCAAACCCTCCAGGATGCTCTCCAAAATCCCACTATTTTACCTTTGTCTTTTTGTGGGTTATTAGTGGTTAGAGACACCAAGCTGGAAACCAGGAGATTGTGAGTTCTAGTCCCACATTAGGCACAAAGCCAGCTGGGTCACTTTGGACCAGTTACTTTCTCTCAGCCCTAGGAAGAAGGCCTTGGTAAACCATTTTTGGAAAACTTGCCAAGAAAACTACTCCAGTCAGTTGCAAGGAATTAAGACTAATTTAAAGGAAAGGCAGAAAATTGGATACATTGGATACAAAGATAGGATACAAACCACCATCTTTGATTTTCTGTGAATGTCTATGAGGCCACATGGAGCCCATATGTGTTCTTATACATCTTTCTAGAGTCTAGCTTCTAGAAATCAGTCTTTGCTTTGCCACATGACATCTTTTCACTTATTTTTTAATGATCTGAAAGGAATTCAAATGAGGTGTAGCAGAACAGGTATCCATTGCCTACTTTGAAATAACAGGTTGATTCAATGTTATTTCTCTGCTTAACATCAGGTTATCAAGATGGATGAAAATCAGTGCAAAATAATAAAAAAAAATTCAGATACTGGACATTGATAAGCCTTGTTTGGTACAGTTA
This sequence comes from Protobothrops mucrosquamatus, assembly GCF_001527695.2. Lineage (NCBI taxonomy): Eukaryota > Metazoa > Chordata > Lepidosauria > Squamata > Viperidae > Protobothrops > Protobothrops mucrosquamatus. The sequence continues at coordinate 28,873 of NW_015386274.1, read as the reverse complement.
AATAAAATGTATACTCCAAATGTTAATGTGTAGCAAATCAATACAGTTCTTACAATAATTGGCCAAAAAGGCATGAAGAGGATTAAAAGCTCATTGATCCCTATTAATGGTATATTAAGATCCATGTAGTAGTTCAATCTAGATTAAAGACAGTGCTATCAAATAAATATTGGTACCGCATTGGCTCTTAATTTTATTTAAGTCTATAATTTAGGGAGTATCTTTATGTAGCTGAATTTAAGATAGCATTACAAATAACACTGTAGTATTTTTATCAGAATATTTCACTATAGTAATACAGTACAGATATTCTGGCTTTCTGGATATATACAATAGCTGATTTTTCCTAATTTTGCTCAGGATTTGTGTTTAGTTTCTATTTTGCTCCAGCCAAAGATAGTCTAGTCAGGAAAAAAACAAGAAAAGTTGCCATTGCTCTTAACCATAAACCTTTGGGAATAATTAAGGGTTAGTACATTGTCAAGTCTTGATCCTTGGCCAGAAAACAGCCAGACTTAAATGGTTCCTATCATTGAGGTTAATGACAAAGCAATAACTATTAGTGCCCCTGTTCGCACCCGCCACATGCACAAATGGGGCTGCGAGCGCTAGTTCAAGTGGGGGGAATACACGCTCATGCATGTGCACACCAGCCAGCCATTTCTGTGTCCCTCTGGCCAAGAGCCCGCAGCCCGGTCCCGGGCCATGGACCATAGGTTGGTGACCCATTTTAGATGCACACGCAATGAGAAAAAAAGCTCCAGTCAAGACATGATTATTATTTTCTATGGACTGTTCTTTACATTATCTAAACATATTAATCTTTTCTAATTTGATCAGAAAGCCTGCATCTATCCTTAAATCTATTCAACTGGCTTTTCACTGTCAGTTTTTGAATTTTGTACATATTTTCTGCAAAAGATGATTGATTTGGCTTAAGAAATCATTAGTGCTATCTGGTTTTTATTTCACTACTTAGCCTATACTTCCATAAAATATAGGATCTGGGGTTTTTTCCTTGAAAGTTTAACTATGTTACTACCAACATAGAGCACCATTCCTCCACCCACCCACCCACCCTCCTCAATGGCATTTGCGTTGTCCATAGAATGGTAGCATCTTTAACATGTCACTTTCCTCAGTACTCAATAAAGTTTCTGAAGGAGAGTATACCCCAACAACTGTTTTTTAGATCATAGTTTCAGTGAACACAGGCCAAATGGTTACCTAAAATCTTGGACTAATTACGATGGTTGTATATTTTCAAATCTTAATTTTAATCATACAGTTTGCAGCTTCAGAGGACCTAATAATGGATTACTATAATTCTTCATTTTAGACTCTACATCATGACTACCGCAGAGCTATTAAAAACATCTTAATAAGTTTCTGATTTATACACACATGGGATTGGAAATTTGGCCTCGTGTAAGTTTGAAATAAATTTGAAATTCTATAGTGTAGACTTATGAACAGCAGGTTGAATCATTATTGTGTTCTATCATTTTGAGAAGATTAATGCTATAATTTGTTCTTGCTTGTTTGTTTAACTTTTTTTTTCTAAATCTCTCAAGTTTATCCCCATACTCTAAAAGATTTCCAGGGATTAAACTTCTGCACCCATGAAATTATTTCACTCTTCTATTTTTTTAGTGCTTTCTTTCTATATTCGACAAATGCTACCTCTTCCACCTCTGTACTTTTAAATCCTAGAATAAATGTGCTACACCCATGCTTTGATGTGGGGATGCTAACCAAGTCATTTGCTTTTCACATGCTTTCATATTTATGTTATTATAAGTAAAACAAATTTGTAAATCTGCTTTAATGTTCTTTCCCAAATGAATTATTTCCCTTTGTTTATGGTCCAAGAGTGCTTAGTAAACTAATTTTATTCCTTATTGTTTGTGAATTTGATTGCAACTTTTAGCTAATTTCCCCAAATTAGTGAGAAATAACTATTTCCCTAGATAGTGAATTGAGCTCTATATAAATTTGTCAAATGCATGTTGCACTTCGTTAAAAATCAAATTAAGTTGGTTCTTGGCTGCTCATATGCATATACCTTTTATATGTTCATTCCCTTCATTAAGGATAGGGTATGAGGTAGTTCAGGAGTTCATGGCTACCCTGATGGCTATGGGATTAGTTATCCTGGGCCTGACCTGGGACCATATACCGGTACCAGGTTTACCTGTTGGAGCTGTGGCAACATGAACTTTTAGAATCTCCCTTGTCATGGTTGGATCATGGCCTGATTATCTGGTGCCACTAACCACTGCAGTTATGCAAAACAGGTTAGAGTGTTCCTCCCCCAGTGACTGACGGACCCTGATGAGGACTCTTGTGGCCCCCACCCCACCCCAGTGACTGATGGAATAATAGCTGGGAGTTGTTCCTCTGTTGATCTGCTGCACAATCCATCTGAAACCTTGAAATAGGAGGACTGCAGAGACATTGGATCAGATCCTGCCTGTGCAACCTCTTCCTTTTAATGGATTCTATCATTCTCGGTGATTCGCAGATGAATTGAGGGAGATGAAATAAAAAAAATGTCTACCGCACAATGACAGAAGAACCTGACTGAATATAGTTACAGCTATTTTAAAGGGCTATCTCATGTTCCAGCAAAGAGACAATGCTTCTCCAACCTTATTACATCTGCAGATAGCTGCCCCACATATTTGTTTTGGGAGACTCTAGCCCTGTTGGCCAGAGGGAATTTTGAGATCCCCTTACAGGGTTCTGCGGAGAAAATTCTTCAGCATCCGTCAAAGCCACCTGAACTCATTCTCAGCTAATTGCCAGCCTTACTATAGGTCTTAAGAAGGTACCCAGGACAAATTCTTGCCCTGTCATCTGTCATTGGTTTGAACTTTTGTCCCTAAGAAAGTGGATAGACTTCTTAGTACTTGGAGCTCAGCTTTTCCACACCCTCATGGTTACTTAAAGCTGGTTGAATGGTGTGGCAATCTAGTGGTAAAGATGCTCACCTCTAAATTGGAAGGGTTGACAGTTCAATCCTAGGTGCTGGCAGATGTTACTCTCTTAGGGTGCAAAGAAAAAAATATCTGCTGCAAACTCTGTGTGGCATCAGTAAGAGCAACTGGCCAGTGAATGCTCATCTCCATCCAGTCACCCTGATCCTACCTCAAATTAAGAGATTACAAGGTTGTAAATAGGGAGTTTTTTATGGTTAGTTAAAGCTGATTGCAGGGAGGGTGCATGTGGGTGGATTCTAGAGGTGGTGAATTCTTCCTTGAGTGAGGGAATTATTCCTCTGCTTTTTAAGGAGGCACTGGTTCACCCCCCTCCTCAAGAAACCATCATTGAATCCCACCATACTGAGCAATATTCATCAAGTATTCACCTCCCCTTTTGAAGGAAGATGATTGAGAAGGTGGTCATGCAGCAGATTCAGGGAGCTCCGGATAAAGTGGATTATCTGAATCTCTTTCAGTCAGGATTCAGCCCTGAATGTGACATGAAAATGGCATTAGTTGCATTTTTTTAGATGATCTCTGGTAGGAGCGGATGGAGATTGTGCATCTATCCTTGCATTTCTTAACCTCTTAGCAGCCTTTGATGCAAATGACCATGGTATCCTTATGGACCAGCTCTGAGGATTGGGCATGGAGTATACTGCACTGTACTGGCACTCTTTCTTTCTCCAGCATTGGCTGCCTTTGGTGGTAACTGAAGAGGAGAGAGAATCCACCCTTGCCCCCTACTTTGTGGGTTCTGCATAGATCAGTCCCTTCTACTCTTCCTTTTCATGAAGCTCATCCAGCACCATGGGTAGGATAGTATCACTATGCTGATGGTTCCCAATTACATCTTTCAGCTCCTGGAGAATAAAGTGGTATGATTATTTGAGAGGGATCACCTTCACTCAATTATGTCTGCCCATCCCGTTAAGCCCAACAGATTTGGTGTGCTGTAGGCCCCATTTACTAAAAAGCTTAATCTGACAAGACCAAGGAAACAGACCTTTTCTGTCATGCCCCCCTTCTTCCCATGTAGAACTTCATTCCTCCTGAGGAAAACTGACTCCATCCCCAATATACTTCAGGAAGTCCCTTAAAACATGGTTGTGTGGTTGTGCCAACAGGCTTGGGCATCTCAAGAATTAGTAATATGGCTTTATTGATCATTACAATAACTCTGTTACTCCATTATTAATAACTTTGTATTTTAATTCTTAGTTTTTATGACTCTCTTTTTTATTGTATGCCACCCAAAGTCATAAATCTGTGAGATGCGTAGCTATATAAATATGTTATATAAATAAAATACCTGTGTTCATATGTAGCAGAAACTGCTATGGGTTTTTTTTCCAGTAGAAAGTCATAATGTGCCATATATTAGCCTTTCTCTAAATTCATCCTGTTTATGGAGGTGGGATGATTTTAAAGGAGATCCAATGAGGGCAGGACTCCTTCATTTTGTTTGGAATTTGGGGAAATGTGTAGATTTTATGTTTCTATTCTAACACATACTAGATGTGATGGGGACATTTCATTTGGATTTCTGCACTGAACAGGACTTAGTCAGACTGAACCAGATTCAGAAGCCTAAATAGCCCCTTCTGATTTTTTGAATCTATGATTCTGTTTTTTCAATTTCCGCCCTCTGCCCTCAATTTCACTCCTATTATTAACTTGCAGAAGGTTTTTCCTTCCTCTATCATTTTTTTCAAAGAGTGGAGAGGCTGTTTAAAATGGCTGATTTTTTTTTAAGCAAGAAAACACCATATACCAAGCACTGGCCACATTACCAATCAAAATAAGGTGATCGCCTCTCTCCATCAAATCTTTCCCTCTTCCCTCCATCCCCCAGCTTTTTTGAAAAGAGAAATGACTCCAGCAATCACCTGAACTGCACCTGGCAAATCCACCAAATGTAGTAAAGTGAATCACTATGTTCAATAATTCTATGACTCATACATTCGGTCGGGAAAACGATAAGAAGTTTGCTAATATCACTTTTCCTGACACATATACATTCAAGTGAAATAGCCAGAATCATTGACGATAGTTAATACAGAATAAACGTTTATTCAACTCACATGTTTTATGATGAAAAAAAAACAATGACTCTCATGTAACGAGTTTTGCCTATATCAGTTTCTCAGAGTCTTAAAGAACTACATTACCTGTGCGAAGTAGGTAAAGGATGGTTTGAGAAGTGTCTTCTTTGTAGCATTGAAGCAGCCACATCTTTTGAAAGGTTCCAAATGACTGTTAAAGAGCTATTGCAAGTAGCTTCTGCAAATTCAATTGCTAGGTTTCCTCATATGGATAGGCAATTTCTTTGCTTTCAGTGCTTTGCACAGCTGTATTAAGAACTATGAATGGAACCCAGCTGATATTTTGCTCTATATTTGTGTTGTTGTTGTTGACAGGATAGGCCACTTTCTTTCTTGCAAATCATGAACTTTGAGGAACCCCAGAACTTAATGTTTGATCTATCATTACCTTTCCCTGGTTTTCAAAAGTTTAAGAAAGTAACTGAAAAAAACCATTAAAACCAAATAAAATAAAGTGTAGATTTTCATATTGCGTAAAAGTAATAATAAGCTTTAGTTAACAATGCACTGAAAACTCACCTAAAATCATTAATGTTTCTGTGATACTTTTTGGGAAAAAAAAAACACTTTTTCATTGGACTCGTTATCTCTGGCCATCAATTATATTCCTATCAGTTCCAAGAAGTCAGCTTTGCAGAGTGAGATGGGTGGCATATAAATAAAATAAATAGGAAAATAGAATGATGTACTTACAGTGCCGCCCTCTTGGAATGAAGGAAGGGAAGGAATCTTTCATCACCCAGGACAAGTTCCAGGCCGTGAAATCCAAAGAATGTGCGGGACTGTTTGTTGGTGATTCTGGAATGCTGATATCTGCCAGTAAAATCAGAGTATTGTGATGCAAAAAGAATACAGGGAAAGCATGTTTCAGCTTTATGCATGTAAATACACCTTGCAAAGTAAACATCTACCTAAAGTAACTATTAATAATGATGAATTGACATTATTCAGTAGTTTAGTCCAAAAATGTCATATCTACAGTTGTGTATCACAGTTTCTATTCTACCTGCTAGAACAAATTATTCATGTGAATAGCATTAAAGATAAGCAGTGAAGTGACAGCACAGATAAAAACATTCAACTGATCATCAGTGTATGCATATATAAGCAAAATATCTCCCTCATATTAACTACCTAATCCTAATCTTCCTATGCATTCAATGTTCTTAAGGAGATACAGCTGTGGCCTCCAGAAATGAACAGCTGGTAGGCATAGTGATTGTAGTACATTTACTGGTTCAATCCAAGTACAAATATATGAAATTAGGTAAGGTTTGAAAATGATTTTTTTTAAAAAAGTCACTGCTCTTAAAGATAAATGAAAAAAGCTTTTCAAAATTAGAAGAGCTGCCATCTAATGACTTAATGATACAATCATCTCAGTAAATTGGAATAAGAACTGAAAGGCTTTTCTTTCTTGTTTTTGTATCCTATTCACAAGCATTATTCTGAATAAGATTAATTTTCTTCAGCTTTTCAATCGACTGAACACTATATAAACAGACCAAATAGGAAAATTGACTTATTGTCTTTTATAACAGGAACACATAGCTAAGTCTGATTGGCTACAGAGCTTCCTTATATGATATTAATTATAAGCATTTTAGATGGACTCCTTCTGTATACACATCTAAGCTGGGGAAAGGCAGAAAATGTATCAACCATGTTTCTACAATTAGCCTCAGTGGAAATGCCTATATATATGGCATGATGATTGAATATTCCTGATTTGACTCTACAAGATCAAGATGCTATATCATTATGAATGCAGAATCATAAAAGCGTAAATGGATCAAAAATGTCATTGGCTTCATTCATTAACTGAGCATCTTTAGGAGTGCCAACATCAGTAGAAGGAAATAGCTGTTTTTGTTTCTTTGTTTTATTGGTTTTTCAAATGGTTTATTTGATTCCCATTTTTAATTATTGCATTGTATTTCCTTGCTGGTACAAAGATAGGTCCCTTCCATTCCCCTTGTTTGTGCTGAGCTATAATCTTGAGTTCTTAGGATGCCTTTCAACAGACCTTCTAGAACAGTGATGGTGAATCTTTTAGAGACTGAGTGCCCAAAAACTGCCCTGCCCCCACCAGCACCACCCTACCCCAACCCACGCCTGCCCACCCACAGGGCTGCCTGCCCACACACAGGGCCACCCACCACCTCCACAGCCCGTCGCAGATCACCCAGGTGGCCCTGCAGCGCCATGGCAGCCATGCCCTCCGCCATATCCCACAGCATCATTTGCGTGCGACAAGGCACTTCCTGCTTCCCAACTGCCATGTGCTTAGCTGTGCTGCTCCATGTGGACCGCACCTGGGGATGACTCCTCTGGGGGGGCTGCTGGCGAGGAAGGGGCTGCAGGGGGAGGTGGGGCTGGGGTGATGGCGCTCTTGCCCACAGAGAGGGCTCTGAGTGCTGCCTCTGGCACCACCACTGTTCTAGAACTACACTAATGGATTTCTGGCTCAGTTCTAGCACAGAAGGAAATACAGCTGGAGTTTCATGGGAGGCATCTTCCCTTTTGCCATAAATTCTTGCTTCATTATTAAACTGAGCAGGGGGTTGATTTCTTACCTCCCTGCCTCCAGTAATCATCTTTATTTCTGTTTTAAAATAAAGGCAGCAAGGTCACAATTAGAATAGGGGGCAGAGGGCTGGCTAGCTGATTTTTGTACTTCCCAATTAGTCAGTTAAATGTCATGCTGATTGGCTGAGTATTAAATGTTGTGAGAATGGACATAGAGAAGACACTTCTATCAGGACATGTTTCTGAAGGCTGTGGAAGTGTCCTTAGTCTAATTAAACTCAGTTAAGAATAATATTCTAATCAAATATCAAATCAATTAGCCTAATATGTAGTTTGAGTCTTAGTGTTGATATACTGCAGTAAAGTTTTCACCATATATTTTGACAGAATATATCAGTGATGGCGAACCTTTTAGAGACTGAGTGCCCAAACTGCAACCCAAAACCCACTTATGCATCGTCGAGTGCCGGGTGGGTGTTGCCCATTGGCTGGGCATAGCCAATTGGGTGGGTGTGGCCCATTGGCTGGGTGTGGCCACAGTGCTAATGGCAGACTGGGTGGAACTAAAAAGTTCAATCAATCAATTCCAACTTTGCAAGATCTTTTTTTTTCCCACGAGAAGTTGAATTTGACTGAACTTTTTTATTTGCACATGGCGGCGGGGGCCTAAAGCGAAAAGGTTTTATAAAACCCAGCTAAATGCCTAGGACTGGGGCAATGGTGCGTGTGCCCAGAGAGAGGGCTCTGAGTGCCGCCTCTGGCACCCATGCCATAGGTTCACCACCACTGGAATATATTGATTATATCTTACAAACTTTGTTCCCAAGCACCATGTAAGCATTGTCATTTTAGACAATGCAAATCATCTTATTCATTTTAATCTGATAAAAATTGAAATCTATAAAAATACTGAAATGCTGGTTACATGCCAGTGTAGAGTATGAGATGGATGCAGCAATCAATCTAACCTGCATATAGACAAATTTGTTCAGATATTCAGTGGCCAATAAAATTCTCAGTAGGAAACTTTCATTCATACAAATTAATGAAACATACAAAACCCAGATATAATTCGAATATATTAAACTATGTCAGCATAGTTAATAGATATAAATATGCATCAATCTGGAGAATGCAATATAATTGCCAACATCAGAAATAATATTCTTGCTCTTTCTAACCACATACACATTCAGGAATAGAGTATAAAATATAATTTACTTTTAATGGAGTTTACAAAACTGTGAGCAGTATCTCTATACCTGAAATTGTATCTTCAAGGAATAAAATTTGACTTCAGAATGTTTCTCACTTCTTGCTTAATCGTTATCCTCTTGATATCTGGCACATAAAGCAGATTCCTTCATATTGTGGTGCATTTCAGTGCCATAAATTTGCCATATAAGCTTTTAGGGAATACCCCAATTTTTGCCAGCTTGGTGTCTCCCAATTGTGTAGAGATTACAACTTTGCAAATGATTGGGTTATATACTCCCAAAAGAACCAAAGGACACCAATTTAAGAAAAAGCAGATTATCTTTTGACAATATTCTTTCATTGGCTGTAGAATCTGTATTCATTTGTTCAATATTTGTTTGTTTATCCCAGGTAACCCAATAGGATGGTGCCTAGTCATCAAAAAGGATTTGCCCTGTATAGAAACAAGGCTTTGATGAATTTGAGCAACTTTATCAGATTTATCTGTGGCCAGATGGGAAATCTTTGTCATTTCTTCCCTAAAAGAGAGTTAGATAAAATTGTTAAACAACAGTCTGCTGACACAGTGAGGAAAAAGTAAACAAATTATGCCTTCCTTATTATCACAATATAGGCCCAAACATTGGTGCATACCTATACTTGGTCAGAATAACCAGGAAAGCCTCAGAAGGGGTTACATAAGAAAACGTAAAGGGCATATGTGTGGAGAAAGGCTAAATTCTGAAAAGCCTACTTTATGGCCCACATGAGATTACATATTGTATGCTTCTCCAGACTTATGTTTTCAGAACTCTTATACAATACATCCTGTAACAATGGATTTGAGTGAGTCTGTGAGTGAGATGGGTATTTGATGTATAAATAAATATATAAATGAATAAAAAGGGATTCATTGGGGCTGACTGAAGCAATAGTGTCACTGCTACAGAAAGACAATAATCAGAGCATTTCATAATTGGATATAAAAGGATAAAAGCTACTAAAGGATCTATGTCGCTTACCCAACTTATTCTTTACTTTCAACAAAAAGGTAGCTTTTGAATACTACTTGAGTATTCAAAAGAGAATGATACTGAGAAAGATACTTGACAAAATGCTGATATTTGTTGCCCTCGCAGTGAGATATCTCTGTAAAATATTAATGATCCAGAACCAAATATGAACAATTAGATAGAAAAGATTATGCAGAGACTTCTGTTTGGTTCTAACTCAGTCATCTTCCCAGATCATGTTCAGCTAAATTTTTATCTACAGCTTTTGACAGTATTTTATGTTCTTTCATGAAAAAAATGTGAAATTGCTTCCTTGAAGGAAAGTAAAGGTAGGGCTGCAACTTCATTGTGAGAGAAGTGGGTTGACACTCCCTCATAGTATGGTGTGTATTTTAAACCCCATTATCATTGAATAATGCAATGCAAAATAGCAACATTTGTATTCAAATTCCTTTTCATTATGCTATTTTCAGTTTCCTACATATGTTTTGATGTAATATTCCAGTATGTGAGATCATAGTCTTGGTTCCTTTGCAACAGAGAAGTGTTCCATCTTGCTTTTCCCAAGTAGTACCAAACAGGGGAAACGGAAGCTTGTGAACAGCTTTTCAAGAAAGGAAAATATATTATTTTTCCTATGAACATGTTTATATTCCTTGAAATGGAATATAAACCAAACATGTCTCTCTCTTTCTCTCTCCCTTTTTCTCACCCTCTCTCTCTCTCTCTCTCTCTCTCTCTCTCTCTCTCTCTCTCTCTCTCTCTCTCTCTCTCTCTCTCTCTCTCTCTCTCTCTCTCTCTCTCTCTCTCTCTCTCTCTCTCTATCTCTCTCTCTCTCTCTCACACACACACACACACACACAAAACCACACAATGCTTCCCAGTGTTCCAGATCTAACGGGTCTGCAAATTAAAAGAGAAATATACTTCCAATAGGCAAATAAATTTCACCCATAAGAAATATTGGCAACAGCTGGCAAAATATTCCTCCCTGGGCTGCAAGCTACCTGGTCTTTCCATTTGACTATTCTCCTGTTGCCGTGTCTCTCACTTTTCAGTTCCAGAAAAGCAGTTGTCAGTTGTTTTCCTTCCCGTAGAATGAGAGCATATTTTTTTAACAGTCAAGAGTTGGCTACGCCACAGTAAATCTTGGAGACAATATGTAAATTCTCTATAAATTTAAATTAATTTTGTATAGCAATATCATTTTTGTTATAAATAAAAATAATAGCCAACCCTGCTTTTAAACATTCAAAGACACGCATGTGAAAACATTGAAAACATCTAGTTAGCATGATTAGACTGCTATGTAAATACAGATATTCAATCTACAGGCTTTATTTGGTTGGTTGTAACTATTTACTGTTAACAGTTTCCGTTTTCCTCTGTGATATGTTCCTTCTTCTCCCAGGCTTGAGTGCCAGAAGAACTAAAACAAGCATGAAAAAGTTTTGGTTTTGCTCTCTCCACTGTTTCTCAGATCATTAAAAAATGGAAGCTTTGTAATTTATAGAAGGAAGGGTATCTGTGAATGTAAAATAAAATTGTTATGGATTTCTATGAAAGTGATGTGATATCTACTAAATCGTTTGGTAGACATTGAAACTGTGTTGGCAGATTTTAATGGACTCTATTAGCATCTCTGATTTTAAATAAAAATAAATATTTATGTCAATCTTTTGTAATTCATTTTTGTAAATAATATTTTTTAAAAACCTAGCAGCCTGGAGTATTGAAATACAGGATTTATATTGATCTTTATGTCTCTAATTTAATTTTGGTTAATCTTCTATTGCTCAAAGAGGAAAGTGAATTAAAATATTTCTCTCATATGGAGGAATCTTCCATTAGGTCAGGCATGTCAAACTCATGATGTCATGTGATGTCGCGTGACATATCACAACTTTTTCCCCATTGCCGGCAGTGGGGTGAGCACGGTTTTGGCATGACGCATCCGGCCCATGGGCCGGCAGTTTGACATGCCTGCATTAAGTTCTTCCAGCAAGCTGGGTGGCTAACTCAGGTCAGTCATTCCTTTTCAGCCCAATTCACCTCACTAGGTTGCTGCTGTGGGGAAAAATAGAATGAGGAAGGAGTATTATGTATGTTCAGTACTTTGCGTTATTTTAAAATTATAAAGTCTAATAAATAAACAAATTATTAGCTATGTCTTTCATTAACAATGGAATGCTGGCCTTTATGAAGATATAAAACTGACAAATGCAATCGTATCTTTGTCCTCTGATCTACACAGTATTTTTCTGGCTTTTAGAAAGGGTTGATTTTGTCAGCGCTATCTACAAGTTTCCTGTAAAATAGTTCCGGATATTAATCATGTCTTATAGGATAGCATGTGCCTTTTAGGACTGGCTGTGAACAAGAAAGGTAACAGCAGTAAAATATATATCACAGAGTAGTGCTTAGCAGGGTAACAATAAACGCCTTGGGAAAGATATTCAGATAATGTGATATATCTATACATAAAAAGATCAGAATTATGAGAGAATGATTTTTCCCAATGACACTCTATAGAAGAAGCGGGATAAAAAGAGGGTTGGTGCTTTTGAATGTTGATGTTTAAGATTGATGGATAACCAAGAAAATGAGCAAATAGATCACTAAATCAATCAATCCAGAATTCCATCTCAAGGCAAAAATAACAACACTCAAATTATCATACTTTGTGCACATTATACAGAGACCCAATTCCCTAGAGAAGTCTACAATCTGGGAAAGATAGAAGGAAAAAGAAAAGAGGACAACCAGAAGCAAGTAGCTGAATTCAATTATAGTGGTGATGGTGGCACCATTGCAAAATGTGAACGGCAAGGTTGGGAACAGATCATCATAAATAGTCAATCAACTATGTGAAAATTAGGTCTAGCATCTTGCCTCAGTCTTAATCAATGGTGGGATTCAGCTGGTTTGCACCGGTTTAGTAGAACTGGTAGCTAAATTTTGTTGAGTTTGGAGAATCGGCTGACCCCATGTTGCTTCTCGAAGTCCATTCTAGGCCTTGGAGGCCTGGAGGAGGTCTCCCAGGCCTAGAACAGCCCACTGGATGTGCGTGGATGTGACTTCCGGAAGTCTGTTCTAGGTCTCGGAGGCCCAGGCCTGCATCCATGCAGAGAACCGGATGTTCAGGTATTTGAATCCCAACACTGGTCTTAATAGAATGAAGACTTAAAAGTTCTGGATCAGTCTTCCCCAATCTGGCATACTTCCAAGTAGTGGACTATAAGTTTTAATCACATTGAGTATTTAGGAGCCCTGGTGGCACAGTGGTTAGAGTTCAGTATTGCAGGCTAATTCTGCCCACAGCCTGAAATTCAGTCCTGATGGGCTAAAGGATGAGTCAGCCTTCAATCATTCTGAGGTTGGTAAAATGAGGACCCAGATTGTTGGAGGCAATATACTGACATTGTAAACCACCCAGGGAATGCTGTAAAGCACTGTGGAGCAGTATATATTCCAAGTCTAAGTGCTATTGCTATATAGGAATCCTGATCCATCCATCCATCCATCCAATGTGTAATAAAATCACTGTCATGTAATTGTTTAAATAAAAGTCACAAATTTGTGGTAGAAGTATTTCTGTATTTCTATATTCATTTTTCTCATAGATCAGGGGTCTCCAACCTTTTTGTTTTGGCAGCCTGATGGGAGAGGGAGGAGCAGGTGCCTTATGTGCGCATGCACAAACGTGAATGTGGCCACACGTGCGTGCACACATACAAACAGGCTGTGAGCATGCACACCATGCAAATGGGGCTGCAAGCATGCGAGTGAGGGTCTCAGCGACAGTGGTGTCTGTGTGAGGTTTGTGGTACTGCCGCCCCCAGGCTCACAACAATGTTACCACCAGTGTGAGGCTTTCTCTGTGCTCGCAGCAATGCCACCTGGCACAAGGGTCATGCCACCGCCCCGTGCGAGGCTCATACTGCAGCCTGCAGTGATGCCGCCCCTAGCACAAGGATCACATCATGGTCCACAGCGATCCCACCCGTGGCATGAGGATTGCACTGCTGCCCCCGCACGAGGATCATACCGCAGCCCACTTGCCACTTGCCACTTGCGAAGATGCCACCATCCATGCAATACTAGCGCCGCTGCCTGAACACCACTTGCGGCAATGGTAGCATGAGGGGGGTGAGCACGCGTGTGCTACTCACGTGGCCCAGTGGCCAAGAGGCCATGGCCCAGTAGTAGGCCGCGGCCCATAGGTTGGGGACTTCTGACATACTGTAGATGATTCCAAGAATGGCTGTAGAAATAGAACTTCTGCAGATACAATACAAAAAAGCTGAATTACAAGTATCTTTTTATTAAGTCAGAGATCCAGATTTTTTGCTTGTGTAATGAAATGAAAACCTCTAATTTCCATATGGATTTTTAATAGTATCCATGGGCCATATTTCATTTGGTTTCACTATGATTTTGCCTGACCCAGATCTACTTCCTTAGTATGCTGTTCAAATCCATCGCTGAGACCTTTTCGCTGAAGCACTGTGCAAATGATCCCTGATTCATTGCTGCTGAGAGATGCTGAATAGCCTACTTAAAAGAATGAGGTGTGGTTCTGATAGTTATGAGGAATAGGGCTGCTCTGAGCACCTTTTTTGCCTCAAGAAAACTCTACTTTTAATTTCATTCTGTCCTCCCTTACTGGAAATGCACATTATTGTAATTTGGCAGTCTTTCTGCATGCAAGTGAGAAAAGACTGTTCAACCTAGATATGTACATGACAGCGTGTATAAGTAAATGTACATATGATGACAAGCTTCTACTTAGCTCAAAAAAGTAGTTTGGCTAGGATCTTAATTTGCAAGGTTACTACAAGGTAAGTAGGCAGACAGACAGACAGACAGATAGACACATATATACATACATGCATACATGTATGCATGCATTCCGGTAGACAGAAATTCCCTGAGGATGGTCTCGAAAGTCCAAAAGCTTGGAAGACTAACCTCTGGTCCCAGTGACTGACCCAGATTGGATCCTGCAACATTATTCTGGGACATGTATATCTGCCTTCATTTCAGACAGACAGACAGACAGTGGTTCCTCCTAGCCTGACAAAAATGTTTCTTCATTTTGTCCCTATGACAACTACCCTGTGGGACTGATAGAGAAAGAAACTGTTATTAATTTTCTGAAAGCTCTTAAATATCAAACTCTTCCAGAAGTTTACAAAGAATGAGCATATGCCACTCAGTGATGGGTTTACAGTTACTATTAATTTTTAATATATTATTCCTGTCCTTTGTTTACCATCCAGTGTTATTTGACTAAGATGGGTAGGCTATATAAATTTGCAACATAAATAAATGCTTCTATTTTTCTCATTTTATTTTTCGTGGGTATTTGAGTAATATTGTTGAATATACTTTTGCTTGTATGAACTGTCAAGAGTCTAGTCTTGACTGAGCAAGGTCCAAATTGAATAAGTGAACTTTGCTAATCAAAATAAATGCTTCAGAACTCTAGAACATTTGGGTAATAGCATAATAGGAGTGTTGACAGAAAAAGGCTAGAATGGGTTTCACTTCACAGCAGACCACTAGTTTAGTTTTATTTATTTAGATAGTTTTATAGTTTTATTCTGGTTTTATAGTTTTATAGTTTTATTTATTTAGATAGTTTTATAGTTTTATTCTGCCCCGAACACTATTTTTCTCCTAAGCTTTTAACCTGGGTCTCCTTTGTCCTAGTCCAAGACCCTAATTACTATACTTTAAAAAGATTAAAAACTTATAAGATGCTATTTTTTTCAATTGTCAAGACAAAACAACACAAAAAAACTTTGCAGAATTTGGAAATTATGCAATATGGGATTAATTTTAATTACCTTAAACAAAATAATTTAATTTTATAGTTCCATGGCTATTGAGGATGTCAAATAGGCTATGGTCTTTGTAAGTACTGTGTTGGCCACCCCTTGAATCTCACAATGGTTCACTAAGATTTGTGATGATACAATGAGCTGCATGAAAAAAAAAATTCCAGGGCTTCCTGACATTATCTATTGTGTCTGTAGTTTGTTCTCTGATTAGCTACCTGTTGGGTTCAGTATAAGTTGGCATTAACTGATGAAACAAAGTAAAACTCAACATTTGTTATTCAAATAAAATGAAAACATTACTGATATCAGAATTAAGCTTGTATTTACTTTCATTTGTAATGAATGGGCAGAAAACTGCCCAAATTTTTGTGATAATGTTAAAATCATATAGGTTGGCCCCATCCATCAGTGCCCAGCTTTGATTCAAACATCTTTCTTTACATTTTTTATCAAATTGTTTAGTTATTATCCAGCACTTCATTTTTTATATATATATTAGGAAACTAGTTTTAATTTTATCCATGCCATATGTATCATTCCTTGCTAATGATGAAGACAGCCCTATTCAGTTGGGGCGAGTACATGAAATGTATTCACATACATTAATACAAACATGCCAAGCTCATTTAATGTTAATTTTTTAAAGTATTTTATTAATTTTCTATTATTACAGTTCATTAGTACTTAATGAACAACGTGTTGTCTGGGTTGATTTGTTTCGCTTAGTAATACAAGTTAAGTTCTTACTCTCTATCCCATTTTTCCAGCCATTGATAAAATAAGTTCCATGTTTGAAAATATTCTGTGTCTTGTCTAAACAAGAAGAATTCTATCAAAAATTACACAGGAAAATATTGGAAATGGAATAAAAAAAAATATATAAAATGTTTTATAGATGGCATCTTCCACCTGTCAGATTAGCAAAAATGTTTAAAAATATGTCTAGTAAATGCTGGAAATGTAATCAAAATCCTGGTGCATATTATCACCTGTGGTGAACATGTGTTAAAGCAAAAAAAAAAAAAAAATTGGACAAAAATACATACTTGGTTAGAAAATATGTTAAGGAAAAACATAGATTTTAAATCTGAACTTTTTTTATTAGGTATAATTCCAGAAAAATTTGATAAACAAAATGTATATTTAACATTACATGTATTAACAGCAGCGAGGATTGTATTTGCTCAGCACTGGAAAAATGAAAAAACACCACTGGATGAAGAAATAATCAAAAAAATACTGGACTGTGCTGAAATGGATAGACTTACATTGAGCACCACTTCATTTTTTTTCTGGCCAGGAAATATGTTAAACAAAGTATGTTAGAATGATTTTATGTCAAACTCGGAAAGCTTCATGGAGTGCAAATAAACAGTATTAGGAGTGTCAGAAAATTTGTATTAAACTCTTGTTGAAAAGAAAGCCCGTATGAGTAGCAGTTAATACATGGAATCAGATGATGTGACATTTTTTAAACAGAACATGCTTTGGAAAAATGACTGATAATTTGATTGAATATGTTCAGTCTGAAACATCTTATAGTTTCATGCAATATTGAAGTGCATGCTTTTTTTTAAGGCAAACATTAGCAGCCCTGGATTCTGTGGCGACAATGGCTGAAAAATTCTTTCATACCTTAAATATATATATGGTAGCTACTGATGGAAAAGAAATTGACCACTGGATTATCAGAAACTAGACAAAACAGCCTTATCCATTGTTTGTCTACAATTGTTTGCATTAAAAAAGGAACAGGAAATGAACATCATTTATGAACATCTGCTTTTATTACTTATATTCCAAAACAGAGACAGCAAGGATTGGCGAAATCTTAAGCTTTTTTCCTGAATTAGTCTACGGTACTAGAAAAAGATTTTTAACTACAACCATGTGTTACATGCCTCTGAAAACATGGTAATGGTTGATATTAGTTTTATCTTTCTTATTTTTTATCTATAGATCTAAGGAAGCATTTTTACATATTATTTTAAAAATAACTCAAAATACCTAATATTTTCCAAAATATTAATGAATATACTTCACATTTTTACAGTATCTATTTCATCAGGTACTTTCTATCAAGCATTAACATATATGGATTTCAAAGTTTAGCTTTAATGTATGGGGAATGGGATATGAATGGAACTGTCTCAAAATCAGAGATGACAGATAGATTCCAAACCATTTCATGTTCATATTTTAATCATACAAACATATTAAGGACAGCTATTATTTATATTTAATGCAAATATACGCATTCAAATATCCATGTGTATATTTAAATAACTAAATCCAGAAAAGCGAGACACTTGGATAAAAAACGGAGAATTCTCAAAGAAGGTGTAATGGGAAATCTATGAATGTTTTTTTCCATATTTATGTTTAGACTACTGCTATGGTTAGAGTTAGTTTTGTTGCTGAGAGACGAAAAATTTTCCATACAGATTAGGTCTATACAAAGAACCTTTATCTTAACCCATGGGGGGGGGGAAAAACTGAAGTGAAAATGCAGTATCAAACATTTTCTTAAAATGTCAAGAGATGAATAAGGACAATTAACTGAAAATGCTGTAAATGTGACAATATGGATGGATGAAGGAAGAGCTACTGCAAAGGAAACAGACAGATAAAAGGGGCCTGAGTCCACGCTAAGAATATAACAAGAGAAGCCCCTCCCTAGTTCACACAAAGATAAAGGAAAGGGGAGGTAAAGTACATTCATGTGAAGTACAAGATTTTGTTACTGTAGCCTGACAATAAAAATAGTACTGATCTACGTGGCACTGGTGTTCTCCGTTCCACCTTAAAGGTTGACACAGGAAGCTTGAACTTCCTAAATGGGAATTAAAGTGAAACAATACAGATAATCATGTCAGCTTCCATTATATTTCATAATATGTATTTTTCACACCTAAGTAACTATTAGCTTTGCTTTGCGCTAAAAACTTGGGAAGAAAAATAAGGGAAGATGCGTCACTTCTTATATCTGGATGGATAGATAGTCAGAAAATGTTGATGGATTTGCAGATGGTACACAAAAAGCAACAAAAGGACTCATCCTTAATTGCATTCTGAATCTTGAGATATAGGTTTTTTGCACTAGTTTTTTGCACTAGTTTTCTAGGGTTGTTCTAGAAAAAAAAGTACATTTCATGATCTAAAACATTTCAGAAGTTTGGCAACTATGTAAATGAGTGATCTTACTTGTTTGTATTAAAAAAACAACACATAGTACAAAAATGGGATTCACCCAATAGACCTTGACAGATTTGCCTATCCCATAACGGGATTCTATAATTAGCCAGAATAAAATATTAACATGGTTAATGGATTACACCACAGGTGTCCCTGTTTGATAAAGTCTTCAATCTCTTACAAAAAAATTTTTCATGCAAATTCTAAACACATATCTGCTTTCTTTGGTCAGATTACTGCAACAGCCTCTGCAACATTGCTGGTCATAGCAGTGAGAATGAGAATGAAATATAGCCAGAAGCCTGAAATGGTGGCTTAATAGACAACATAATAAGTATTTGTTGTATTTTCTATGAATGGCTGAGCTACGAAATATAGCCACCAAGATTTTACTTGGTTAAGACAGGATGCCTGCAATGCTCTCTGTGACCTGTTTAATTTCTAGAACCTGAAAAACTTCAGCCTATTAAAGCTAATATACAGAATCCTCTGAAGCATCTGCACAATGGAAACAAATTATAATGGCACTAGGATACTGTACTTGTGAATTTTATGCCTTTTGTGTGTTTAATACCATTTATTGGTAACATTAAGCCTTGAGGCTAAGAAGTACTTTAACAAAAAAGATAATGAACTCACAAGATGTTTCTTCTCACAAGAGGCAGAAGGAATACTAGCCATTTGTTCTCTGCAGAAAAGTTGCATTACCCCCCAAAAGAGGGAAAGGACGAGATTTCTATTTCTATCTAAAAGCCAGGTATCCTGGCAGCAACAATAAAATTGTATTCAAATTCCCTTGACTGGGAAAGATCCCAGCGTATTTAAATTGCTATTTTCACTTGCAATATTTCTGCTTTGCTTAAAGGATATCTTATCTGACTCCAACTGTGGGGAATTTAAATACATAGAAGCATCTCTCCTGAAAGTGTTGTAAATGTTCCTGAAATGAATGCCATAAAATACCTGAGTAATACAGAAAAAGCTCTTATCTTTACCTAGATACTCACCTGCAAACTGGCTGTAAATAGAAATTGTAGACATAAAAATTATGATACCTCAGCATTTTGTTTAGAGATGGAAAAAAAGGTTAGAGGAAAGAGCTAGAAGGATCAGAAGATCTCTCTTGGATATATTGGAATTTCATCCATAATATTCTTTTCCCCAGTTTTTGGCTGCATCCCTCAAAAGAGAATAGGTGGCCTTAATTGGTCATCCAATTCTTATACTTTATCCATTTTTTTTTCACATGACTAGATATGTCCCTTACTTTTAGTGGTTAGTCCTTTATTTTAAAGGTCACTAGAGAATCATCATCCATTTAAAAACATTCTATGTTTGAATGACCTGCCAAAACTAACTTCAGGATAAAGAACAGTAAAAAAAAATTGGAGGAAACTTAAAATTGCTTTAGAATCATTAAAACACAGAGATGCTAACAGACACACAGACTATCCAGTCACAATAGTACTCAATAAATGTTATTTTTTTCTATTAAAAATATTTTTGTAAATTCTAAATACGTATCTACAGGTGTAGACTTTTGTATAATTATATGTTATTCTTGTTCTTTTTTATATTAAATCATAAATGGCCACCTTTTCTTTTACCCATTAGCACGGCTAAAGGTACTTTCAATGTTACCCCACAGAGATGTTGGCTTAATGGTATACTGACAAGTATAGGATTATTTCTTCCTAGCTACTACCTTTTTTTGGGGGGCACATGTATCACTGGCAGGAACTTGAAAGGTTCCTAAGTAGAAGTACCACAGTGACAATTCATTTTGTGTTACAAGTTGGGTGATACTCCTTTAAGCTCTAAGATAATATTACCCAGATTTCAAGAACCTTATTTGTTTTTTTTAAAAAAGAGTCCCATAACATTTCTGAACCACTACTTCTTCAGAGCCTAAACATACAGGCATAGGCAGCATTCAGTCAACCAGAAATCAAGAAAGAGCATAATTTATAGCAAAGCCATTTTCTATCATTCCATTTTGTGACAATATTATTAGGGCTGTAGAATGCTTTGAAGGGGTGTATTGATTCAATGAAGCTTTAGCCAAATCACTCTACTGAAGCAGATTTATGTTGCTGATTTTATCTAAAGTATTTGGCCAAAGTGTTTTATCATCTCATTAAACTTCCTGCCTATCAGAGCTGGAGTGGTAAGGGCCATTTGCTCTTCATTTACTATCCCAGTTCTCATATTTTTAATGTATCCATGTATGAGACTCAATTTAACTTGCTCTTGTAGCTAATAAAATGAAATACCTATGTGCTGCCCTAGTCAACACAACTCTTAGCACTCCCAATATGGCTCATACTTGAACAATCCACTACCACCTGGGGTCACATCTTAATTCACTTTCTGCATGAGAGTGATGTATTTAAGTCTTCACAATGAATGAAGCCTAAATGTTTTGGTGTTTTTAAAACAAGGGTGTAACAAGGCTAGGAAGCCACCTGTTCTGTGCCATTCTCCTTCTACAGGGCCAATCTTTTTTTGCAGCACCAATTTTCAACAAACGAGTCTGCTTCTGCTAATTAATTATTACAGAACAAGCCAAGGATTAGTATCCTGTGAAGAGTTTAGATTTTCATTCCATTTTGATTTTATTCGGAGGATGAGGAAGATGAGAGCATTTTAATGTTTCCTCAGTATAGCCTATGAATGATTTTTTTTTTGAAATTGACAATCAAAGCAGCTCAATTGAGCTTGCTCTCTCAAACTCAGTTTGCATTACAGCATTTTTGAATCACACATCTTCAAATCAAATCTGTCCTCATTGAGAATCTATTAAACATATTAATTAGTTAATTAATATGCTGTCATGGTTAACTCTTATAAAATAGGGGAAAGTTAAAGATAGGTCATGATTTGGCTTGTAGCCAGATGTCCAGTAAATGGCAGGCATAATAATTTCTATAGAGAATTTAGTGTAGCTGAATGTAATACTCAGTTACTTATTTCTTCTGCTTAAAGGTAAGCATACTGGAGCAATAACTGATAGGAACAGACAAATCTATCAGAGAATAGCTGGTATTAAAAGGTAAGATTAAAAACATGCATTATCATTGTTATAATTAATGCATAAATAACATTTGTAACCATTTTCAAACCATATTACCCCTTCCATAATTACAAATATGTCCCAAATTCACCTGAATTGTACGTCTTTAAAAGGAAGAAGTTTTAAATATAAAGCAACATTTTATGTTTGTCTTCATGAAAAATCCCTGTGAACTGAAAAGAGAAAATTCCAGCCCAATTCCCACACCACAATACTTTTTCTTAATTTCCAAAGATTCTTGAGAGTATTCTTTGTGAGTATTCAAAACCTGTATCACCAACCCATTTTGCAATGTTAATAATTTACTATGCAACTATCATCTCTTGCATACATCAATCTAGCTTAGAAAGACCTTAGAATGTATAGCAAAACTATATGATCAACTTCTATTTTACATTGTTCTGGCAAGTGGTTACTCCTGCTACACTTTGCATTATAATTATACATCCTCTAGGCTAGTCAACATTTTCTCCCAATTATCTATTTAATAAGCATTTATTATGTCAATTCTAATTTGTATATTGGCATGAAACAAAATAATACAATTTGTTACATGGCATGATATTGGAATTGGAGGCCATTATATACCTGCTGCGGGGATAATTTGAATAATTTGAAAGATATAAAAACTCTAAACATATTTCTTTAAATATCTAAAACCTATGATTAAAATAAATGAATATAAAGTAATAAAGTTCTTTAAAGTTTTGTAATTCACTTTGCTGCTAAAAAGGAAAAGCTTATTCCTCATATTTATTAAATGGGATACCATCACACCAAATATGTAATGAGATATATTATAGTGAAGTTTGTTTTCAGAAAGAAGCATGATAGAAGTCTTTCAATAAAGGGGGGAATATAGAAAAAGCCTAGGGTCATGCTCATATATTGTCATTACAGTGGTTAATACTGTATACTATAGCAGCATATGATGGTACAATGTTTCAATTGACTTCAGGATGAAAAACTCATCAATAAGGAGGAGGTGTATAATTTATTAAACTTGTATGCTATCAGATTCTCAAGGACTCTAGGAAGTTGACAACAATCAAATAAATTATAATAAAATCAATATAACATAACAGTGATGGCAACTGTTATGAAGTGAGGAGATTCACTCTTCTTCACCAAATATGTACGTGTATACATCCCAGCAAAAAAAAAAAAAAAGAATGGACTGTGCAAAAAAAAAAACCCTTGATGTGTAATAGTAATGTTATAGTATAGAGGAAATAGTAATAATATATGTAGAAGCAATAGTAATAAAGTATAGAAGTAACTGTAAGAGTCATAGTATAAAGTTCATTATAATTGTTATAGTAACAGAATAGAATATAGGACAGAGGTAAAAGGATGCCCTCTTGTGTGTGGGTATGTGTGTGTGGGTGGGTGGGTGGGTGTGTAGGTGTGGGTGGGTTCTTCTGTAGCTCTCTTCAGTCTGGGTCTATATAATTGGGAATACTTTTTTTAAAAAAAAGTCTGGGACAGATGGGTTCAGCCCTACCCATTCTTCCTGATCCATACTAAAAACAAAAAAAAAATGCTGAATTACTTCACCAGAATATAAGCCTTTCCTTCCAAGCATCTATTCTATATGCATTTTCCTAGGCATTGCATCACACATTATAGTTTGCCAAACACTTTAAACCACCATTTTAAAATTCCTTTTAAATTCAATTTGAAGCTTTTTTTTTTGGGGGGGGGGTAGAAAATAAAGTACTTTCAAGGCAGATGCATTTCAGAAATGACAGCCTTTAATTTCAAACAGTACAATAATGAGCAAATCAGGAAAAAAATGGTTCATGAGAAATAATAAAAAATATACCTATTTTTTTCCTGGGCATGTAACCCCAGAATGAATAACTTCAGTACTATCAACAACAGTACTGAGGGCTATTCAAATTTCTTCCTTTATCATATCACCTCTATGGTATGTGTGTGTGTGTGTGTTGCTCTCAGAAACACACCTGCTGTCCAAGAATATTTTGCCCAAAAATTCATTTCAGCAGTTTTAAGATTATACCTTATTATCAGTTGCTAACCACTTGCTTTGAAAATTAGATTAAGTTAGAACTTAATCCCACAGTCATTCACATTTGCTTTCCTATTTCTGTCTAGTTCTTCTAATCTGTATGTGTTAAGCAAAGGATCACATTTCTCCCTTCTCCCCATCTTGTCCAAAAAACTGTATTAGGTGACAACTAGTCCAATTATAAAATACATCACATTGAAAGTACTTTCTGAAATTAATGCATTTTTCCTGCTGATGTCTGAAGAAGCACATTATTGAATGTTTTATAATTGCCATTTCCAGTCTGGTAATCTACATATGTATCAGAACTATAACTCAGAATTCCCAGTAGCATAATCAATGGTTGGGAATTCTGAGGCTTGTAATATAATACATTTGGAAACTGCTGCTTTGAGATTTAATTATGTTTTTATGTATTAATGAGAAAGGTATACAGATGTTTTGAATAAAAATGAAATATAAACATCTCTTTGGGAAAAAAAAAACTATTTTACAAGAAGTTGTACAAGGTGAACTTCAAGATACCGCAATAGATACAGGAACTTTAGTTTACAAGATGGCAGAAATGGTCCATGAAAAATTATTAGGGCACAATTGTCATGTTAAGAAGGTGATCTTACCGTACTCCCTCCCAATCTATCATTTTATTTCTAAACCTTATCCTTTCCTGCTTTCAGGTCTTCTGGAAAGCAATAAAGAAATCACTCCAACAATTTTTAAGAACCATGAATTCATTTCTGAATAGCACTCCACAACATAACAGCAAAATTTCATGCATGTAGAAAACTAGTATAACAGCAAGACAGGTTTAGCGCAGCCCTCTTCCCAATCAAAATGAATGAAATGTAGAATGTCAATGAGCACCTAAAATATGTCTCCCCATCTGTGGTCTGAAGGGCACAGTCCACAGCCCCCCCCCCCTTTTCACAGAAAAAAACTGGCTAAAAGAAACTGCAGTACTATAGTGCTTATATGTTTAAGGGTACCATTTGGGAAGACATAATGTAGGAATCATTCTTGTTTGACATAAATGAAGGAAATAAGAGTCTTGAAAGGAGGACTCTGAAAAGTTTGGTCTGAGCATGTGTTGACTTAAGTCATTTTGCTGAATAGAATAGAATAGAATAGAATAGAATAGAATAGAATAGAATAGAATAGAATAGAATAGAATAGAATAGAATAGAATAGGAGACTTCCGGTTTGCTGCCGTGGTCGCTGTGGATGTTCAATTTTGCACCACTGGGGGACCCTGGAAAGGGTCAAAAGTCACCCTGTAGGGGCAACAAGCAAGGAGGGGACCCCTGCTTGATCGTGGGAGGGTGGTAGCCCTTCTACTCAATCCAGGGTAGCCCTCCAAACCGGCGGACAAAAGACTGGGCATAGAAATATGACCCGTCACTAGGCTGCAGGCAGCCGAAGTCAAACTTACCACCGGGCACCTATAAAGCAGTGAGGATGAGACTGGGTGAGATCTGATCCTCTCTTCAATCCTAACTATTTTTTCCACCTGTACAAGCTGCCCAAAGTATTTTTCCCCTGTAGATAGAGGGAAGGGAAATTCTATCCCACCCTCTAAAAACAGCAGCGACTGACCATCCAGGGGAGTTTAAAATGCTGAAAGAATAACCTGATTCTAACTGGATTTCTATCTTTCTAAAATTTGAGGACTAAAAGATTTCTTATTCTTATTGAAGATTTGGGTTTTTACTTACAAAAAAGAAGTAAAATTGGAAAAAAGGATTATAAAAAATTTGGACTTAAAAAAATCTTAATCAGTATGGGCGACATCTTGTGGCTAAACCTGATATTACAACTTATTATTGTCTAAAAGAGACTTGGCTTGAAGCCCAGACTATAGATAAGACTTTTGCAACCTTGGCAGATATCAGCTATGAGAAGCCCAGCTGTGTTCAGTGACAAAATTATTTTCATTCTCTGATTGTAAAGCTTTTAATTTAACACACCACTAAGACAACATGGATGAAGATCAGGAACAGATTCTCTTTATGTTGAAAGCAATTTATGAAACTATTCTTACAGCTTCTGATGAAATAAGAAGCTACAGAAAAGAACAAAGTGTCAGCCTAGATATACGAATGCAAACTTTGAATACAACTAAAGAATCAACTACACAGAATATAATAGAAGAAGTGGAACAATCAAATACTATGATAAAAAATTCAACTGATCAACAAACACAGTTAACAGAAAACCCAGAAAAGGGACTGACAACACTGAAAATGGAAAAGACTTTCTATATAAACCAGAAGAAACTTGAGGATCAAGAAGAAGAACAGACCAAAGGGAAGATAAACATTTCAGGACAACTACATTGACATGGAAAAATAGAGAGATGATTTGTTAGCCCTTCCCAAAAAATGGCGACTGGATGACCTCTTTTATCTCAAACAATATATAATAACAGAGGGGATCTATTTGATGACTTAAAAGCACGGATATGGGAGGCGAGTTGGCAAAGAAAGAAAGCTAGAATAAGGCTGAAGAAAATTGGGGTTTTGACTTATTAGTGAGGATTAAAATAGAATATACTCAAATAGACAAGATGTGTACTTTGAATACTAGATTTTGTTATGAAAACTTTGGTCATTTAAAACTTGGAAGTATAAATATTAAAAGTTAAATTTGAATATTGATTTCTTTATAAAGATTGAATGTGAAAGTAATTAAGATATATATAAGCTAAAATCTATTGATAAATATAATAAACATGTTTTTACTTAGCTGATATAATAAGAACTGTACTAGCTTAAATATGAGATAGTAGACATTAAGAGAAAAAGAGAGGAAGTATTTGATGTTGAAACAAGAGAAATTTTGTTTACTAAATTTAAGACATTTGAAAATTAATAGAAAATAAGAATGTTATACTGTATTATTAATTAGATGATGTAAGATGGTGAGAAATAGAACATATTCAAATAGATAAGATGTGTATCCTGAATATTAGACTTTGTGATGAATTGTGATAAAGGGAACTTTGGTTACTTAAAACTTGGAAATTATAAATATTAAATGTTAAATTTAAATATTAATGGGAAACTAAAAATTGGGAAAAACTAATTAGGTCATTGATTGTCTATAAAGACTGAATGTTAAAATAACCAGGATATGTATAAGCTAAAAATTATTGATAAATGTAATAATGTTATTTTTATTTAATTGATATAATAAGAATTGTATTAGTTTAAACATGAGACTAAATACTAAGGGGAAAAGAGAGGAAATATTTAATGTGGTAGTTTGAGACTTGTACTAAAGATACTTGTATGTCATTGAATTATCGATTAACTCAGCTGCCACACTGCTTTTTAAATACTTAAATGTAAAATTAGAAAATCAATAAAACATTAAAAAAAGAACAGAACAGAATAGTTATTAAGTTATTAATAACACTTACGCATATTACAAATAACTGGTTTCACCCAGCCCATTTAATTATAAACCATATAATTTCCAGACCACAAGGACTGGGTACAATACAGTACCTAAATTAAAAAAAGCAAATCACATATGACTTAGTAGCATATATGAACATAGCAACTTTTGGTCTGATCAGACAGAAAGTCAAAGCTTCTGTATCGAAAATAGTGATTTTACACTCAATTTATACTGTATTTGTAATAAAATTAAATAAGTCTAATACTGTCTAAAAAAACCCATGCTTCTTAAAATGTATACCTTATGACTGGTCATATAGTTGTGATCATCATAGCTGCGCCCACATTTCATGCTAAAATCATGAAGAAATAACTTGGAGGATTTTTTTTCCCATACGGTATATTCTAAATTAATCTGACAGGTTTGAGGAATTTTATTCTAATTTGAAGTAAAACTTTCATGTTTCACACACACTTCAGATCACCTGAAAGAATATGGAAAAAATCAGGGCTACCAAACATCTTCATACTGAACTTTAAGCCAGGGGTGTCAAACTCACAACGTCACGTGACGTGACATATCACAACTTTTTTTCTTTTTTTCTATGGGGTGGGTGCAGTTTCGCTATGATGCATCCAGCCCACGGGCTGGCAGTTTGACACCCCTGCTCTAAACTAATTGTGTCATTTTTAAACAACAACCCACAATTTCTAAACCATAACTAACTAAATCCTTGCCTTGACATTATGTCTGAATCCAGACTCCAGGGTTATCTTAAACCTGTTTTCATGTGTTTCCAAAGCTGCCTGCCAGCAAATGAAAATAGAATGAGGGAGCATATAGAAAATGAAATACAGCTAAATTGCTCTCACCAGCACATTTCCTGAACTAGTTCTCCAGGCTCAATCCACCTGACCACAGGAGGCAGAGACAGACAGTCTGTCTTTACACTGGTGCTATAGCAGAGTAGAATTAAAGGGACTACAACAGATGTAATAGCATCTCAGCATGTCTGTACATTCAAAGCACTATTTTACTCTCTGTAGGGTACCATGACTTTTGTACACTCAGAGCCACCAATAAATGTTTACATTAATCTTTCCACTCAGAGTAGAAAATCTTTCTGAAAATGTTTTAGAAAGTCCACAGTTTTCTGCTGATTTACAAGGAATGACTGCCAAGCAGTGGGATACATCACTGTCAGATCCAAACTCAAGGACAACACAGCAAAATTCAACTGAGTCCAATCCTTTTATCCAGTGGACAGAATCTTGCCAAACTAAATCTACAGTATATCTTTCTAACCTACTAGATATATCCAGACAGATTCTAGTGTGGCTACCCTGAACCTCACCCATCCAACTCTGGATTGTACACTTTTTTAATTTGAGCCTCTCTGTCAACGCTGCTAACATCGGATGTTTTGCATTGACAACAGATAGAAATGTAGCCATCTTTTTCCCTTTCGCTTTTAGAATTAGATGATGCTGGGGGGGGGGG
>NW_015386273.1:768364-772719 GCF_001527695.2 Protobothrops mucrosquamatus | reverse complement strand
ACAGTACAGATAATTGAACAAACTTTGTGGCATTACATTCTTGATTAAATTATCTTTCCATTGATGTATAATTTTATGGTACTACTCCAGAAAAAAAGTGGTGTTATTAGCCATCAAACCTCAAAAATACACTTTTCCCAAAAGGTTTCCACAATTTTGGCCACTACTGTAGATGCATGTATTTGTTTACCAACAGCTATAGTATAAGTATTGAGGGAGGCAAGCAAACCTATGATCTTTTCACTGCAAAAATGCATCATACAGTATAATAAAAACACAAAAAAATTAACTAAAACAAGGCAACAGATGTGTTTGCCACCTTGAGCTATTTGTAAAAATTTTAAAAGGTGGGATACAAATAAATAAATAAACAAGTCACAATTCAATCAGCTTAGACCAGGGGTAGGCAACCTTGGCTCTTTTATGTCTCGTGGACTTCAACTCCCAGAATTCCTGAGCCAGCATGGCTCAGCTTGGAAACCTCTCCCTTTCCCCTCAGCATGGCTGGCTCAGGAATTCTGGGAGTTGAAGTCCACGAGTCATAAAAGAGCCAAGGTTGCCTACCCCTGGCTTAGACTATATTTTTAAAATCCGGTAAATTCTCTGCTCCTCAGTGGAACAAGTCCACTGCTTTTTATTCAAAAGCCTATGTTTTTGAGGCACATTGCATTGGCTGCAGCCAGCAACCATGGCCAGCTTTGTTCCCTGCTGCCTCAACTCATCCCAAGATGAGTTGACCCATCACAACAAGAGTCAGCTCATGAATTCAAAAACACCGTCCAACTTTTCTGAAAAGCAGCACTCTAGAACAGTGGTTCTCAACCTTTTTAATGCTGCGACCCCAACCGGTTCTAAGTCGAGGACTAAACCGGTCGTAAGTCGAGGACTACCCAACCGGTCGTAAGTCGAGGACTTTCCCTGCCCGGGAGCGCCGAGCATGCGTGGTTCCGCCCCCTGCGCCAGCCGAGGCGTAGCTGGCAAGTGGCAGAGACGGAGCAGGCCGACCACCAGCTGGCCCAGCCCAAAGGAGGTAAGGCACCCGCTGGAAAAGGGAAAAAAAATGGCGGACAAAAAAAATGGCGGACAGCCTTGCTTGGCGACCCCCATGAAATGGTCGATCGACCCCAAATGGGGTCCTGACCCACAGGTTGAGAACCACTGCTCTAGAACCTTCAAATGTGACACAGCAGGCCTGCAGGAAGCAAGATGAAAAGAAGCTGTGGCGTTTGTTGTGCTCTCTCAACTTGGCTGTTTGCTTGCAGACGTTTCATTACCCAACTAGGTAACATCAATACTGGAAGTGAGTGTGAGGTTTGCTGCTGGCTGATTTTACCTTAGCTGAGTAATGAAACATCTGCAAGCAAGCAATAAAACTTGGAGAAGTACCAAGTTCCACCCTAAGCTACAGATAATCTGTTCTATCGGAAAGAAAGACGCCCAAGACGAATTTTAAGAAGCTACTCACTCGGTTGCTACCAACGGTGGCAAAAACCAGGGGATCACCTTCCTTGCTGTGCCAATTAAACTGCACGCCAAATAACGGTTGACTGTGGTCCTCCTGAAAAAGAAACCACAAGTTCAAACCACAGCATTTCATTCAGCACTAAAACAAGTTCAGTAGGGACATAAATAGGCTTAGCGAGATTATTGTGCATAGTTCTCAAGTTATGACCATTTGTTAGGAACCGTTCAAAATTATGACAGTACTGAACAAGGGGGACTTATGACCAGTCAGCCATCACAATGTCATTACCTAGGTCAGGGGTGTCAAACTCAATTTCACTGAGGGCCGCATCAGCATTGCGGTTGCCCTCGGGGGGGGGGATGGCCAGGGTGGGGGTGGCCTACTGGGTGGGCGTGGATGGAGTGGGGGTAGCCAGCTCTACATCATTCCTGTCAAGGGTGCCTGTGGGGGCCTGGGCAGGAGTGGGACAGATCTGAGGGTCTCTGGCAGAAGGGAGTGGGACCGGGACAAGCGCCAAGGCATGGTCCATTTCTTCATTCCTCACAAAGGGTGACACCTCCCCAGCATGCACCCAGGGGGCGGGGCTGACACAGCAGGGGCTGGTTCCTCGCTGTTTCTGGACGGCCTTGTGGAGAGCTAAGACCGAATGCGTTTCAGCATAGGTGGCCACCACAAAATTGTACATTGGCTCCCGGCCGGCCTGGGCCAGGGCCAAGGCAGCGGGAGCCGTTCCCTCACTGTTTCCAGGATGGCTTCGCGGGCCACATGAAACCACTTTGCGGGCTGCATGTCTGACCTAGGTGTTTGGATGATTGTCTTGCAATTATGTCATTGCTTTGAGCTGTAGTCACATGACTGCCATTTGGGACCTTTCCTGTTGGCTTCCCAAAGTCCTCTAAGTCGCTCCTACTAAATTTTCCCCCATGAAGCCCCACTCTGGAGAACGGGATCCCAGGGACCTCATACTTCATAGTACACCCCTGCCCACTCGTGCTCTGTAAATGCTCCCACCGGCCTTCCCACACTCCTTATTGCCCATCCTTGCCCCTCACAGGCCTGTCTGCACTCAGCATTCCCCAGTCATGTGAGCAAAATTAAGGAGTTTGGCAACCAACCCGTATTTATGATTACTGCAGCATCCTGGAGTCGCAGCAGCAGTAAGGGGAGCTAGATTTGCTTAACAAGCACCTGATTCACTTAACTGTAGTGATTTGCTTAACAACCGTAACAAGAAAGGCTATAAAACTGAGTGTGACTTACTTAACTACCTTATTTAGCAACCAAAATTCTGGTTTCAAGTGTGGTCATAAGTCAAGGACTACCAGGTATTTGGATGAAAGACAACTAAGGGATACCGAGGCGGTAGACTTTCTTGGGGGAAAGAAAAGCAACCTGAAGAACAGCAGCGGTGAGCCAATTCCAAACTCTATAGATATGTTCCTGAAGTGCCTGAGAGACCAGGTCATCTTTAGGGCATTTTAATATTATATAAAATTCTTAAGCAGCATTTGAGGAACAGAAAGAAAAGATTTAGGAAAAAGAGGCTAAAATGAAAAGAGTAGACACTGAGCTCAACAACTGAGTCTAGAAACAACTCCAGAATCTGTTTTGCTTATATATCTTTTACCTAAAATAAAAACAGTTGCTATGGCTTCTGCATTTTGTTTAAGGGCTATGCTTTCTACAGTCCTCTCTATAAAGTCATGAAGGAAACCCAAGTTATAATGTTCAGCTACTGTTCTTAGCCATTCCCCCAAAAGAAAGTGCACATTTCAATTTCCTGTCAACAGCTAAAATACAATTTCCTGTTGTTCCAATTATATCTAGGTATACCTCCCATAACAAGTGCATCTGAACTTGTAACGAAGATATTTTTAAAAAACTATGAAAAGAGATGGGTTTTCTGAAAATGAAACAATAATGTGGTGTAACTAAGTTTAGTGCTTGGAGAATGTATCTTGAACCACCTTATTATCTCACGTAGCGAACACACTATGAGGAGAACACTAAAAATTGTTTTAGAGATTTTCCTAATTTTAGGGGCATGAGAAGCTGCTTTCCACCAAGTCAGACCAGTATCCATTTTAAGGAGGTATGGGGGAATCAAAGCCCTGTTTTGAGGTGATGGGGCTGACCCTCTGGAGTGACCTTCTGTTGAAGATTAATTTGTTTCCAACATTGCCTGTCACCCAGAAGAAGCTAAACATGGAACTTTTTAAGAGAGCTTTGGCAAGATCTCATGCCATACATCTTGTCTGAGCTTTTACCTGTCTTAGGATTTTTGTATTTACTGTATTTTTATACCTTGTTAACCATCAAAATATATTGTGACATACAGATCTGATTTAAAAATATTTAATCAGGCAGCAGCAAACTCCATGAAATACTTAAGCCTGCAAATACCTTGAGGCTGTTCACACATTTAAATGAATATTTGCATTTCTTTGACTTCCATTTTCCTTTCCCCCAACTTTTCCTTCCTGGAGCATTCGGCGTGTTTGTAGGGGTGTCAGGGCGTTCAGTATTAGTACCACTCTCTATACTAACAGCATCGTCCTGGAAACATAAAACAAGATGGATTTCATAACAAACCAAAACCAGCAAAGAGCAACGTCTGAAATGCAGATTTTTTTTCAGAATGATTGAAAAAACAAGTTTCTGAGTAGATTAGATACTCAGCCTTTTATAATCCTGCTTCATAATACTGGCACTTATAAACAAATAACTGAAAATAATAATGCACCCAGTAGGGACTAGCATGTTTGCAAAGTTTTGTTTCATTTTTTTAAAAAACATTCAGAATGGGAAGGTGGCATGCTACAAGTTTAAGCGATAGGTTCCAGCATCTTGTTTAGATTCTGGACACCAAAGCTTTTGAAGAAAATAAAAA
>NW_015386273.1:766381-767933 GCF_001527695.2 Protobothrops mucrosquamatus | reverse complement strand
CTGCTTCATAATACTGGCACTTATAAACAAATAACTGAAAATAATAATGCACCCAGTAGGGACTAGCATGTTTGCAAAGTTTTGTTTCATTTTTTTAAAAAACATTCAGAATGGGAAGGTGGCATGCTACAAGTTTAAGCGATAGGTTCCAGCATCTTGTTTAGATTCTGGACACCAAAGCTTTTGAAGAAAATAAAAACAATGGATGGCTTTGCTAGGAATTATGCATCAAGAAAGAAAAACTAGTCAAAGGTAATACAAAATGTCCTTTAAGAGTAAATATTTGAGGGACATTACAGTTACGTTGATAAAGAGCTCTTTTTAATTAGCAATGGCCTCATGATGTGCAGTGTTTTCAAACTAGGCAAACTTGAGATGTGTGTCTTCAATTCTCAGAATTTCCCAGCCAACCTGAGGCTGTGGAATGTTGGGACTTAAACTCTACACATCTTAAAGTTGCCAAGTTTGAAAATTACTGATGGTGAGTCCTGTTTATTCATGAGCAAAACTAGCACCACTTTGGAGGAACACTTTACATTATATTCTTAAAATTCTCAGTTGTGTCAACCAACTCAAAAACTTAAAAGAGATCCTTCTGGAAAGGGGAAGGAACACTTTATAGATGGAAATCTACAATCTTTGGTAACCTCACACAAGAAAAACCTCTTCCTGAATGTTTCCCAATATTGGCCAATAAATCAATAAATTAGTTTGACTGGGCCAGTACTACTTCTGAATTCAAGTATGATGACATGATTGAATATTCCACCAAATATTCTGTAAACAAAAAACAAACAAATTCAGAAGCTTATCTCTGACATGTTCATTTTGTTTGAATAATTTTGTTTTGACATAGGCCTATTACCTATGAAAACAAAATCTATTACCAGGGAATGCCTATTGTGATAACTTAAAAGAGGATTATATTTCAACATATCTTGAGGGAGCACTGCTATTCCCTTTTCAAACAGATGCTTCCAGACCCATCATCCCCAATCAACACATGCTAATGATGATAGGAACTGAAATCCTGCCTTTAACATCCACAGTCAAGATATTTGAGTTAGAAGTGATGGGACTGCAGTGGCACCTTCACCCTCCACCCCTATCATCCCAAACATAACAGGCCTGGGAATGATGGGATTAGAGTTCCACTTTCCCTTTCCAACCCTATCAACCCCACAATCCCTTGAGGAGGCTGGGAATGATGGGATTACATTTCTACCTTCTCTTTCCAGCCCTTCAACCCTGTCAACATAACAGAGCTGGGGATTTACAGTTCCACCTTCTCTTTCCAGCCCTACCAACCCCACAATCCCTTAAGGAGGCTGGGAGTGATGGGATTACAGTTCTACCTTCTCTTTCCAGCCCTACCAACCCCACAATCCCTTAAGGAGGCTGGGAATGATGGGATTACAGTTCTACCTTCTCTTTCCAGCCCTTCAACCCTGTCAACATAACAGAGCTGGGAATGATGGGGTTTACAGTTCCACCTTCCCTTTCCAGCCCTATCAACCCCACAATTCCTTAAGGAGGCTGGGAATGATGGGAT
>NW_015386273.1:730715-765880 GCF_001527695.2 Protobothrops mucrosquamatus | reverse complement strand
CCACAATCCCTTAAGGAGGCTGGGAATGATGGGATTACAGTTCTACCTTCTCTTTCCAGCCCTTCAACCCTGTCAACATAACAGCTGGGAATGATGGGGTTTACAGTTCCACCTTCTCTTTCCAGCCCAATCAACCCCACAATCCCTTAAGGAGGCTGGGAATGATGGGATTTACAGTTCCACCTTCTCTTTCCAGCCCGATCAGCCCCACAATCCCTTAAGGAGGCTGGGAATGATGGGATTACAGTTCCACCTTCTCTTTCCAGCCCAATCAACCCCACAATCCCATAACAAGGCTGGGAATAATGAGGTTCAAGTCCCTTTTTCACTCTCCTGACCTATCATCCCCATATCTGGGGCGGGAGTGATGGGAGTTGGCCGTCCGATCTCTCTGAAGGGCAGCCAGAGCTAGAAGGGCTAGAAGGGCTGTCCCCCCCCATCCCCATGGTTGCTAGGAGACGCGCTAGGCCCGGGCCTCGACCACACTGGACTTCCCCAAGGAGGCCTGGAAGGCGAAAAGCCCCGTGGCGGTCACCCCCGCGCTGCCTTCCCGCCGGGGCCGCTCACATTTTCGTCTCCCGAGAGGTCCCCGGGGTTGCTGTTCTCGTCGCTGCTGAGCTTCTGCTTCTTTGTCGGCATTTCGCTTCCCGCCGCCGCTTCAGGCGCCTCGCTTCTCCCGCCGGCTCCACGCCTCCTCTCAGACATCTTCCCCGCCCCTCGCGCCCGACCGTAAAGCGCGGGCGAGGTAGCCGCCGCCCACGACCCCGCGGCGAGACACGAAGACCTGCGGGGCGCGCTATATAAGCTCTTCCGCCGTAAAGCGAAAACGGCTTTCGCCTCTTCTGCTGTCGCAAAGCCAAAGGGAAGGGGGGGGGAACTAGAAGCCACACTGTCGGAAAATGTGCAAGGCGGCCCCGTGCGCGTGCGCAGCGGCCTCGAGTAGGCGGGCCGCCAGCGGGCGCGCGGCCCTTTCGCCTCACGCCGGGTTTTTGCGCGCCTGTTTCTTCTTCGCCCAATTTTAGGGCGTTCGTGGCTTCGTTTTGGAGGGCTGCTTTCAAAACAAAGCGTTTATTTTAGGGCTCAGAAAACACAAACCCCTGGCCTGTATTTGTAGGGTTTATTTTTTGGGAGGACTTTTTTTTTAAAAAAAACCTAAGTTGGAGAGCAGCTCTTTATAGTTCTTAATTTACAAAAAAAAGAAGAGGAAGAGGAAACAACACTTCTGCGGAAAGAATCCAGAGAAAGAAATATTTTGGGAAATATTAAAAAGGCAGAATATATTTCCCCAAAGGATTTTAAAAGCAGAAACCAACATCCCCCCTCTAAAGTCTCTCTGACCCAAACAAAAACCAGGCCTGCAGAAATGCAGATGTGATAATCTTGCCAGGAAGATTGGAGCCAGGAAACTGGGATTACAAAGACAAAGATCCCTAGAATTAACAATCCCTCATACCAAAAAATCCAATAATCATCAGCCACAGCCCCAGGGAAGCAGGATATGACCTTTGGGACATAATAGGATTAACCCACCACCATCAGAATACCAGAATATTCAGGTCAAAATTCATGCCACAGGAACAACTCCAAACAAAAGCTCAAGAAGGTGTAAAAACCACCACTCCATACTACATGTGATCAGCTTTTCCAGAACCATCCTTCTGTCTGGCTCTCCAATAAACTACAACCTTCTTTCTAAAGAAGTCTCCATTTTGTTTATTCCCAGCTTGGACTGGACCCTGATGAAGATTTTTCTTTCAACACTGCCATCTGCTAAAATAGCTGTAAGGCCATCAAACATCCACATTTCCCTATCCCAGAATTCCAAATACAGTGTGAACGTCTGGCTGACTGTGAGAAACCATTTTATTAAACTTCTATGCAGCCAGTCTCTCAACAACTGTGGGTGGCTCGCAACAGTCAAAGAAATTATAATAAAATCAGTAAAAAATTTAAAAAAAGATAAAAGATGGCAAGTGCAATGAAGTAGGAATCTAATCTGACAGGTGTATTTATTATCTGTCACATTTCACAGGGTTGAAAGGAAAATAGAAAGTATTAAGTATGTTTGCCACCTTGAATTATTTATAAAAATAATAAAGGCAGGATATAAATAAATAAGTCTCCTTCACTGATAGAAACCTTCAAATTATTCAGTTAGAAACAATTATTAAGAGTACCACAGACCATAAAACAACCAATCAATCTATTCTGGTCTATCCAAAAGCTAACTGATCCCTTGAGTTGACAATCCGCAAGGACAAACTTGGTTGTTTGTGGTATGTGATGTTGCCTACCCGTGGAAGAATAAAAGCAGCAAAGTCTAAATTCAGCTCGAGAGACTTGGTGAAGAAAGCCTTTGAATTTTGTTCCAGCATGTGTGGAAAGTGGTATCAATTGAAAAAAAAGATTTTTTTAGTTAGTCCTTGATTTATGACTGTTTGCTTGGTGACCATTCAAAGTTCCACTAGACCCATCTGGGGGGGCACTTATGACCCAGATTTTAAGTCCCAACATTTGACTGCACTCTGGGAGCTTAGCTGTTTGCAGCATCCTGCGATCATGTGACCGCATTTTACAAAAATCAGCATTTACTCTTGGTTTTCAGCAAAGCCTCCCCATAGCAAACCATTGTGGGAGGACAGCACACACACACCAGAGAAAGAAATATTTAGAGAATATTCAAAGGCAGAATATATTTCCCCAAAGGATCGTAAAAGCAGAAAAGCAGGCCCAGTTTTTCTTAATAGCTTCCAGTAGAAACTCAAGAAATCACCTTTCAGAAATGCAGATGTGATAATCCTATTCAGAAAGGTTGGAGCCCGGAAGCTAGAAGCCGATGAGATTAGAAAGACAAAGACCCCTAAAATCTACATACCCCACCCAAACTCATGACCTTTAGGACATGATAGGATTAACCCACCACCATCAGAATACCAGAAAGGCACACTGAAGCTCAGGTCAAAGTTCATGCCACAGGAACAGGAAAC
The DNA here is from genome assembly GCF_001527695.2 of Protobothrops mucrosquamatus. Classification (NCBI taxonomy): domain Eukaryota; kingdom Metazoa; phylum Chordata; class Lepidosauria; order Squamata; family Viperidae; genus Protobothrops; species Protobothrops mucrosquamatus. The sequence goes on along the minus strand of NW_015386273.1, from coordinate 762,893 downwards.
AACCTCAAAAGCCCAAGAAGGTATAAAAACCCACCATTCCCAGCTACATATGGTCAGCTGTCCTCTTCAATAAACTACAACCTTCTTTCTAAAGCAGTCTCCATTTTGTTTATTACCAGCTTGGACTCGACCCTGATGAAGATTTTTTTTTCTTTCAACACCATTGTTTTGTTTAGCAACCACAGCATTTTCTTAACAACTGTGGCGTTCAATTTAAGACTACTGCATTCACTTAATGCCCCCTGAAAAAAAGGTGATGAAATCAAATCAGTCACATGATGATCCACTTTAAAATTATCATGAGTTACGACTGTGATGAGCAGACTCCATTATGGCTGTAACTCGACTACCTATATCCATTTTAGTGGTGGCTTCCAGGCATAAGCCTAGACCAGTAGAGCAAGAGATGAGGGATGCTTCCTTAGTAAGAAAAGCTCCGAGGCATTTCTTGCCTGTGGCAAAAGACAAGATGTGTGAGAAGCTACAGCAGGGGTGTCAAACTCAATTTCATTGAGACCCGCATCAGTATTGCGGTTGCCCTCGGGGGGCCGGGTGGGTGTGGCCAGAGTGGGTGTGGCCTACTGGGTGGGTGTGGAGGGAGTGGGTGTGGCCTATTGGGGGGCATGGCCAGCTCTACATTGTTCGCGTCAAGGGTGCCTGTGGGGGCTTGGGCAGGAGTGGGACAGATCTGAGGGTCTCTGGCTGAAGGCAGTGGGACTGGGGCAAGTGCCAAGCCATGGTCCACTGGAGGAGCCTCTCTGCCTGCTGAAACCCCTTCGCCGGAGCCCATCAAGCCAGATATGTGAAGTAGGCGAGGGCCATTTGCTGGCCACTTCCAGGCGATGGTGCATTTCTTCATTCCTCACAAAGGGTGACACCTCCCCAGCATGACCCAGGGTGCGGGGCCAACACGGCAGGGGCTGGTTCCTCGCTATTTCCAGACAGCCTTGTGGAGCTAAGACTGAATGCGTTTCAGCATAGATGGCCACCACAAAATTGTACATTGGCTCCCGACCGGCCTGGGCCAGGGCCAAGACAGCGGGGGCTGTTCTCTCACTGTTTCCAGGATGGCTTCGCGGGCCACATGAAACCACTTCGCGGGCCGCATCTGGCCCCCAGGCCTTGTGTTTGACATGTCTGAGCTACAGTATGTACTGAAAGCAACCAGTTTGGCCTGCACTGAAAATGTGGCAGTAGTGTCCTCCATTACACCTGAGGGCAGAAGGTTTTAGCCAACAAGTTTAAATGGATGCTGCACATTAGCTCCCTGCCATCCACTCCTCTTCACTGCCCTCAAGGCCTCAGTATTTGCTATCTAAATAAAAAAAAAATCTCATAAAGATAGATTTCCTGGCTGTAGCTTGCGGCAGAAGCTGACAAGGCATTGTTTATACTCATAACAATCATAAGGAGGTTTGGGCATGTCTTGTTTAGACTTGGCACAGAATAGGCACCACTGGTCTTTCCTGCATCCACATTGTTTGAAAGGATTGAATAACAAAGTTGGAAGGAACCTTGGAGGTCTTCTAGTCCAACCCCCTGCTCAAGCAGGAAACCCAATATTTTTTCAGTCAAATGGTTGTCCAATCTTTCCTTAAAAACCTCCAGCGTTAGAGCACCTACAACTTCTGGAGGCAAGCATTTCCACTAATTATTAATTGTTCTAATTGTCAGGAAATTTCTCCTTAGCTCCTAGGTGGTTCTTCTTGATTAGTTTCCATCCATTGCTTCTTGTCCTGCCTTCAGGTGCTTTAGATTAGAAAATAGGTTGACCCTCCCCTCTTCTTTGCAGCAGCCCCTTAGATCAGGGGTGTCAAACTGCCGGCCCGCGGGCCAGACGCGTCACCAGGAAACTGCTCTCACCCCATTGCCGGCAATGGAGAAAAAGCTCAGAAACATGTGACGTCACGTGACGTCACGAGTTTGACATGTCTGCCTTAGATACAGGTTCTACAGGCAAGAGGAGAAATGCAAATCCTAGGTGTTTTGTTTGTCTGAGCTAATCTTGTCAGTTTGGCCTTGCCTATTGCGTTGCTTATTTAGGGTTTCTGGCTGTTCTTTATTTATGAATAGTGTGACCCAGTCTTTCTGAATGGATTACAAAATCTCCATTCCTAAATTTTCTGGTTTCTGCTTGAGGCTGTTTTCTTACAGCAGGAAGACTGGGGCTACTTTCTGCCTTTAAGAAGATGTCTCTTCTCTTCTCCTTCAGCCTCTTTTTAATATTAAGAATAAAGAATATTTTATCCTGGGGAGGGGGGGTCTTCCTACATTCAAAAGGCAACTGGATTTTCTTACCTTTTTTTTTTAAAGACATTTCGCTTCTCATCCCAGAAGCTGAAAAAGAGCTAAAGAAGCTTCTTGGGTGAGAAACGAAACATCTTTAAGGAAAAAACAAAGAAAGTCCAGTTGCCTTTTGAAAAGCACCTTTGGGACCCCTTCTATGCCCATCTGGTCATCTGTCCTCCACAGCCTCTGTCACCTGAAACTGACCTTCACCACTGTGGGAATAATCCAGAGAAAGAAATATTTTGGGGAATATTAAAAAGGCAGAATATATTTCCCCAAAAGAATAATGGAGATCTTTAAAAAGGCAGAAACTTCTCCACACACCCCGCCCCCCAGCCTGACAACTCAGCAGAAACCAGCTTTTAGAAATGCAGATGTAATAATCCATTCAGGAAGGTTGGAGCCCTCCAGCTAGAAGCTGAAGAGATCAGGAAGATAAATACCCTTAAAATCTACATATCCCACCCAAACTCTAAGATAGGACATAATAGGATTAACCCACCACCATCAGAATACCAGAAAGACACACTCAGACTCCAAACAAAAGCCCAAGCAAGTATAACAACTCACTCCCTACTACATGTGCTCACTTTTTTTTCCAGAACCATCTTTCTTTCTGGCTCTCCTCTTCAATAAACTACAACCTTCTTTCTAAAATAGTTGCCATGTTGTTTATTCCCGGTTTGGACTGGACCCCGATGAAGACTTTTCCCTCAACACCACCTTCTTGCTCCTTGCTAACCAAAAATGCCCAGCCTAGTCCTTCACAAGGGCATATGAGGCTTCCTTCTGTAATTGAATGTGTGAATGGCCTTGCACAGGATGAGGGGGAGAGAAGCTGCTTAGGAAATGATCAGATAAGAGAGGAAGGGAGCCCCTAATGAATTAACAGTCAGAGGAAGAAATTAGGAAAGACCTGCCCTAATCAAGTAGCAGTGGGAAGTTTGTACCTTCAGACTTAAACAATTCTATTAATGTAGCCTTACAATAATATAGAATTAGCTCCTCTAATTACGGTTCCTGGTTGGTTTACTTGATAAGGCTGACTCAATCTGGCAATTCTCAAGTTTGGTCGATTTTTATTTTCATTTGGGTTTCTTGACTTATAAAAATAGGTCAACAGAAAGTCACCAGCACAATTGTTGATGGGCTAATATTTGAGAGGTAGATTACCATCAGCTGGTATTTTATGAAACTGTACAAGATGACCAAAGAAATGTTTATAAAACACTGAAAGAAGCAAGTTGGAATGTGGAAACCCACACAAGTTGCAGACAACCATCGCATTCCTAGATCTTAATCTACATATTTGCGGAAGGAACAGTTTATAGAAAGATTCAAAGGGATCTAAAGAAATAGGGGGGGACATATCTCTGATCAAGTGCCATGAAGAAATTATACACTGATGTAAAAATAAGAAATATATATATATATATATGGATTTAGATATGGCATCAAGAGGTAGAGTTCTTTGAAAACCAGTATGTGAATTTTCTAATTCTTGATTAAAAAAGAAACTTATACTTCTTGGGAATACACTGAAATTGAAACATAGATAGAAAGAGACAGTTTGTTAAGACTACGTAAGTGGTTCTTTATATTTGTTGTAAACATGGAATAGAGCAGTAAACTTAGATATCTAGTTTGTGCTGCTTTTTTTAATGTTTCTTGTGAGGCAACAAAATGTAAGAGAATGATGTTTCTACTTACTTAAAAGCAGCCAAAGGTAAACCTGGAGCTGAAGAGGAAGAATAAAGATATACAAGTAGCTCTCAACTTACGAACATTTATAATCACTAGTAAGTCTCAATGTTTGTCATCACCTTTTTTCACGGTATACTGACTAAAAGTGTGAATGCTGTTCAACGTCATAGGGGTACCAGTGTACTAGGTTTAAGTCTACGAACCGTTGACCGCACATACATACTGCCAACGTCACAAGGTCCCCAGTGCACTAGGGGAAAACACTGGAAGACTGTTCGTTTTAGTTCGGAGGAAGCCAGATTCCTTTAACAACCGTGTTACTAACTTAACAACTGCAATGATTAACAACTTAACAACTTAACAATTTAACAATTGTGAAAGGTCTTAAAATGGGGCAAAACTCAATAACTGTCTTGCTTAGCAACCAAAATTCGGGGTTCAATTGTGATCATAACTGAAGGACTACTTGTACTGTATGCCTTAATTAGAATTTGTCATTTCAGGCTCATAAGAGTAATTTTGGAAACATCTGGCAATCTTTTTTTTTTTTTCAAAAAAGTCGTACTTAATACCTCCTTCTTTTTTCTGCCTCTCACAAGGCCCCCTCTAAGGCACAATTATAACAGGATATAAATACTAAAGCTCCCGGAAAATATTTATGGAGAGGCCTCTTTGTGAAGAACGCAAGCCATAGCATAATATTGTGAGGTCTTGATCTCCTTCGGATGTGATTCAAAAGGAGACACATTAATTGCCCAGCTGTTCCACAGCAGTTTTGTAAACTGCTACCTTACTTCTGAAATCTTCTTCGTTGGGGGTCTGCGATGGCTTTTCAGGATCTACCGTATCTTTTCAGGTCTGAGTAAAAAAACTGGCTCATCAAAATCAAAAGAGGATATATGAGGCTACCGTCTAAAATAGACCCATCAAAGATGTCACCCAACTTCCCACAAAGGCTGATGGTACCCAGATTCTTATATCAGGGCTTGGCTGACTCTTATTCCAGTGACCAGGGAGACGCTGCAAATATTTAGGGTTCGGGCACTCCAGTTCAAATTGTATGTTTCAGTGTATCCCCCCCAAACAGACACAATTTCCACATGGTGCAAAGTTAAACATAGCACATTTCTGCAAATTTGAATACCTGCTTATACAGATGGTCCTTGAGAATAGAATAGAATAGAACAGAACAGAACAGAACAGAATAGAATAGAATAGAATAGAATAGAATATCTATGGCATTTGATGGTGAGTCAATTGATGGTGAGACGGATGCCATATAAATTTAAACAATAGCCCAATAAAGGCTGGTAGGACAAGTTGTCACATATAAACAGCCCTCAAACTTCACTCCCCCATGCACTGATGATGTTATCAAGCCAGTTTCGTTGACCACCAGAAGCCATTATGACTGACGTTGTCCTATTTGAGTCTCATCAGATATAAATACCCAGATGTTATTCTTTGGGATTGAAACCTTTCAACTCTACTGGAACTCATAGAGCAACTTTAGATGATTATATTGTGTGCATTAGCTTTGGAGCTACACAGGAAGAATTTATCTGGATTGTATATACAGTTCACTTTCTAAATGTCTACTGAGATTCTCAGTCATTCAAGTCATGGTTGTCCCAAAGGTGCTTTTTCAGGAGGCAACTGGACTTTCTTGTTTTTCTTTGAAGACGCTTTGCATCTCATCCAAGAAGCTTCTTCAGCTCTGACTAGAACAGGGGTAGGCAACCTTGGCTCTTTTATGACTCGTGGACTTCAACTCCCAGAATTCCTGAGCCAGCCATGGTCCACGAGTCATAAAAGAGCCAAGGTTGCCTACCCCTGGACTAGAAGGTGGGGAATGGAAGGATTTATATTCCTTGCAAATGACCAGCTGTCTGCAAGGAATATAAATCCTTCCATTCCCCACCATCTAGTCAGAGTTGAAGAAGCTTCTTGGATGAGAAGTGAAACATCTTCAAAGAAAAACAAGAAAGGCCAGTTGTCTCCTGAAAAAAAGCACCTTTGGAAATCCACCTTCCACCTTCTGAGCAGTGAATTTTTTTATTTCTTTGAATTTTTTTATTCCTACACCAAATCTGGAGACCCACCCATATCACTCAGAGAGCGAAATATAGGTGCTATGGGTAAAGCAGAGTTTTAAAGGATTTTGCACCCATTGTTTTGAGTCATTGTATGTATTGGAAATGATGTTTTCAGCCACACTGAGTACCAGAAAACACCAGGTGGTCAGTTAAAATAGAGAAATGTCCCCACCCCAAGAGTTATGTACAGGTAATCCTTGACTTATGACTTATGACCGCAATTGAGTCCAAAACTTTTGTCGCCAAACAAGACAGTTTATAAAGTGAATTCTGCCCAATTTTGCAACCTTTCTTGGCACAGCTGTTAAGTGAATCACTGCAGTTGTTAAGTTAGTGAAACAGTTGCTAAGTGACACTGTTTTCTCCATTGACTTTGTTTGTCAGAAGGTTGCAAAACATGATCGTGTGACCCCGGGATACTGCAACTGACACAAATACATGCCGGTTGCCATGTGTCCAAATCTTGATCCTGTGACCGTGGGGATGCTGCAACAATCATAAGTGTGAAAATCGGTCATGTCACTGTTTTCATTGCAGTTGTAACTTCCAATGGTCACTAAATGAACTGTTGTAAGTCGAGGATTATCTGTACAGTATATAGGGCAGGGGTAGGCAACCTTGGCTCTTTTATGACTCGTGGACTTCAACTCCCAGAATTCCTGAGCCAGCCATGCTGAGGGGAAAGGGAGAGGTTTCCAAGCTGAGCCATGCTGGCTCAGGAATTCTGGGAGTTGAAGTCCACGAGTCATAAAAGAGCCAAGGTTGCCTACCCCTGATATAGGGGGATGAATAAGGTACATCAGGATCCCTTTTCCCCCGAGAGCTTAAGGAGATGTGCATTGTATATGTACCATTCTGATAGTTACCAAGTCAGGCCACGAAACGTTCAAAGGAAGAAAAGCAAATTGAGATAACAGCAAGAACTCAGCAATCCCGTTTTGAACTAGATATATCCTCCACTATCGCAACCGTAAAATGTGAATTGACTTTTTCACCGTTTCATCTACGGCTTCTGTTTCCCAGATTTGACCATTTGAGGAAGAGGAGGGACTTCTAGCTCTGCTATTTATTGGTCTCCCAAATCTTGGCTTGACTTCAACATTTCCCTGTAATTTCCACTTCTTGATGTTTGTCTCAGCTGAAATTTCCGGCTAAAAGCATCAGATATTTTTTTTAAAAGATTGACAAGGGTGAATTATTTTCATTATTAAATGGTCTGAGAGCAAAGAAGCCAACGGGGAAGATGCATTTTGAAATTTACTCAGCATGATCCTTAGGTAGGTTAGCTTGGAAAAGCTAATTATTTCATAGGCTCAGCAAGAAGGCTCAGCATAATATTTTGAGACATGGAGCTGAGGTAACATAAGGCCACTATGATATAATCAAGGGCAATATTGGAGTTTTCACAGCCTTCTGGGGCCATGTAAACACCAGCTGAGGAAAGATTAGAAAATGGATGTACTTAAGTGAACATCTTTTTCGTAATTCTAATTCTAATGCAATATGTCACATGGAGGCGGTGGTAGTTCCTGTCAGTCTTCATTGCTAACCTCGGAGGGGGGAGAGTCTTCATCATTGGGTCTACTAACCCAAATAAGAATGAATAAGCTATAACAGTGATGGCGAACCTTTTAGAGACCGAGTGCCCAAAAACCAGCCCCTCCCCATCCTGCCTGCTCCGCCCCTCCCCCCACTCTCCCCCACCCCCTGCTCTGCCCACCCGCAGGGCCACTCACCGCCTCCACGGCCCACTGTAGATCACCCAGATGGCCCAGCAGCACAGTGGCGGCTACGCCCTTCACACGCACCCCGCAGCATCAACTGCGCGTAACTGGGCGCGAGAGTGGAGACTTGTCCCCGCTGCCCAGCTGCCATGTCCTTGGTTGCACTGCTCCACGTGGGCTGTGCCCGGGGGCGACTCTCCTCCAGGGGGGCTACTGGTGAGGAGAGGGCCACAAGGGGAGGCGGGGCTGGGGTGACTGCACGCGTACCCACAGAGAGGACTCTAAGTGCTGCCTCTGGCACGCATGCCATAGGTTCGCCACCACTGAGCTATAAGAACAGAATAACAGAATTAGATCCTGGAGGTCTTTTGGTCCAACCCCTGCTCATGCAGGAAATCCTATACCATTTCAGACAAATGATTGTCCAATCTCTTCTTAAAAACCTCCAACAATGGAGCGCCCGTAAGCTCTGGTCGCAAGCTATTCTGCTGATTAATTGTTCTCATTGACAAAAAATCTCTATGTCTAGGTTGGATCTCGGTTTGATAAGCTTCTACCCATTGCTTCTTGTCCTGCTCTTAGGTGCTTTGGGGAATAGATCAACCCATTCTCTTCTCTAGTAGCCCATCCAATATTGGAAGACAGTATTGGTAGTAGAATTTATTCTTAGAATCATCAATAGGATCCACCTTCCTTTAAATTTCAGAGCAGTGGAAATCATGAAAATCTTGAACATAAGGACCATGTCAAGAGTGAAAATCTGGCAGCTATGTGCCTTCTTGTTTTCATCTTAACATTAGATAACGGGGAGAAGGGGAGATGAGGTTTCAAATGGGTTAGTTAGAGAAATGAAACCTCTCCAGTTCTGCAGACATTTGCTGAGAAAAGATGTATGGAAACTTTTCAAGGCTATTCTAACCCAGTGGTCTTCAAACTTGGCCTTTTTATGACTTGTGGACTTCAGCTCCCAGAATTCCTCAGCCAGCATGCCTGGCTGAGGAATTCTGAGAGCTGAAGTCCACAAGTCATAAAAGGGCCAAATTTGAAGACCCCTGTTCTAACCTGTGTGAAGAAGATAGCTGACATTTCTCATAACAACGAGAATTTGTTTACATGAGCTATGTGGACATCCGGGAAGGTTGGCTGGGAATGTCATTGTTATATGCTTTGATTAGATGTCTTGGGATTTTAGAGTTAGTTTTCCTTCACCGTCCTATACCATGTCATGTATTCAATAACCAGTAAGATTTTCAGAAATGAAAGAAATCCTGGACTTTATTTGGATATTCGAGCTGGAGGTTGACATTAAACTAACTCTCATAAGTTTTTGTTAGACTTCTCATAAGATATTGTTAGAAGAAAATTCTGGTTTGTTTTAGGTAAGGTTCAAAGAACACGAGACAACTGCATTTTGAATAGGGATTAAGTATACGAGACAGTTTGTGTGTTTGCTGTGGTCTGATGGGTATGCTAAGGAAGCAGAAGACTTCTGCTTTGCACCACCCACACCTGAGAAACCTGTATATTATTTCTGCAATCTGTTCTACCTACAAAGAAGGTGGTGCTTTTGAATATGCCCACTGTATTTCATCAGCAAAAAGTCCTAGGTAGGGTTTTGTTGAAGGAAAAGTCTTCATCATGGTTCAGTCCAAGCAGGGAGTAAACTACATGGCGACTGCTTTAGAAAGAAGGTTGCAGTTTATTGGAGAGGAGAGCCAGACAAGAAGATGGCTCTGGAAGAAAAGAGAGCGAGCACATGTTGGGAGTGGGTTTTTATACCCTCTGGGGCTCTTGAGATTGTTTCCTATTCGTGTTTGAGGCTTTATATTTCCTGTGTCATGTATTTTGACCTGTGTCCCTTTGGAATCTATGGGTTAATCCTATTATGTCCTGTTTTAGAGTTTGGGTGGGGTATGTAGATTTTAGGTGTCTTTGTCTTCCTAAGCTTCTAGCTTCAACCTTCCTGAATTATTTACATCTGCATTTCTACAGAGCTGGTTTCTGCTTGAGGGAGGGAGACTTGGGGCTATTAAGAAAACTGGGCATGCTTTTCTGCCTCTTTAAGATCCTTTGAGGAAATACATTTTTCTGCCCTTTTAATATTTCCTTCTCTGGGGGGCTGACTTCCCACAGTTTCAATAGTTGACAATTAAAGAAGTATTTTCCAGAACAGAAACAGCATCCCTGAGTCCTCACTTGCACTTTTAATTTTGCAGAGAAAACACTCGTTGGGCCCCATCTGATGGGAAAAGAACAGACCCAGCTCAACATGATAAAATGATAGGGTTGTTTTAGCTGAAATTATGGCAACAAGATATAATCCAGGAGAGAGCAGATGCTCTTTTTTTTTATCCTGTCCTAATGCCACTTAGTTTCAGGGATTGCCTCATATATATATTTAGAACTCCTGCCTTAAATTCTTTGCCTAATTCTTAGGATAAGACTGCACACGTTCTGTAGAATGGCAAGGATCCAGTGGCCATCTTTAATCCTGTCCTTGGCAGAGTGATGCCGCTGTCACCCTTGCAATTGTCATTAAGTTAGAAAAAAACAACAGGAAGCCAAGGTTATTATGAATATTTGCCAGCGCTGGAATGCAGTCCATTCTGTGGGAGGAAATATAGCAGATCTGTTTCATATGCCAGCAATGTTGCATAGAGTGTAAAGGATAGGAAATGGAACATAACACTTCTATAATGGCTAGGGAACCCTGGAAAATTGCATCCTACTAGAAATAATGAGAAATAAGGGGCTTATTTGCACATTATGTAAGTGACAGAAAATAATATTAAAGGAGCTCCAAATGCAATATTCTGTTAGTGTACAGCAATGACTTCGAAATACTGTAAAACAAAAATTTCCCATAGCTGAGAATATATGCAGCTCAGAGTTGAACTGTGGATCATTGGTGCTCTCTGAGCTTGGTTGTTTGCTTGCAAACCTTTCATTACCTCACTAGGTAACATAATCAGTGTGAGTGAACGTGCGGTTTGCTCTTTGTTTATACAGTAGCTCTTCCTGCCAGTGTTAGTGGGGTGTGGTTTTCTCCTTGGTGGTTCCTTGATAAGAGTGTTGTTTTCTGCTTGTTTGTCTGGTGTTAACCTACTACAATCAACAGGAGCTACGAAAAGGATAACATTACCATACATCAAACCATCTCAGAACTACCATCCACAAAACTACCATCAGACTATTACAGCTGCACAGCATCATCGTACCACGCAAACCAAATACAGATAGTCCATGACTTACAACAGTTCATTTAATGACTGTTTGAAGTTGCAACGGCACTGAAAAAAGTGTCCCATGACCGTTTTTCACACTTACATCCGCACGGTCATGTGATCAGAATTCAGACACTTGTCAACTGACTCATATTTATGATGATTGCTGTGTCCCGGGGTCACCTTTTGCGACTTTCTGACAAGTAAAGTCAATGGGGAAGCCAGATTCACTTCACAACCGTGTTACTAACTTAACTGCAGTGATTCGCTTAACGACTATGGCAAGAAAGATTATAAAAGGGAGCAAAACTCACTGAATAACTGTCTTGCTTAGCAACGGACATTATGGGTTCTATGGTGGTCATAATTTGAGGACCGCCTGTAAAACCCTCCATGACATCTTAAGTAAATCAAAAGGCCCAGGAACCCAGGAAGAAGAAACAGGAGTCATCCACAACATATTGTAAATGTAAGGACTATAACAGCCAAAAGACTTAGAGCAAGAGAAAGAATTTTTCTCAAACACAGGGAATTTTGTAACACCAAACCCTGGCCTCTGGAACAGAAATTCTGCGTCTTTTAAGTACAGTAACTGGTTCTGTGACCTGAATAATTCTGAAAACTGACATTATGACTTAAAACACTGAGGGATTGTATCATCTCTTCCCCATGCCAACCCTATGAAGTGGGAGGAAGTGAAACTGGCATTTTTCTCTTAGTTATGTCCCATGTTTGCAGTACAGTCAGGTTCTATGGTTTCATAGGAAGATGCAAAGAAAGAAGAAGATTTGAGATGGCAACAAGATGGTGACACAACACCCTAACCATGTCACCTTGTGGGGGGGGGCTAGAAAAAATGGCTCCCAATAACTGAAAATGAAAGAAAGTAGTGCGGCTTGCATGCTACGCCAAAAAATAGTAATCATCATTTTTTCCTAGTTGCAAGTAAATCCGTTCAAAATCAGAAGGAAAATGACTCAACTTTATGACCAGCAACAGTGGTCATAAGAAAGGCAGAATCAGGGGACAAGGCAGAGCTGTTTTCGAAATAGAACATAAACTTATGCAGAAATGCCCTTCAGAGCTACAGCCTTTTGCACACAAAAAGATAATTCAAAGAAATTTTAGCCACATCTTATTTCTCGTGACCTAGTTTTCGATGTCTAGAATTTCCCACTGGGGCCGTTCAGTAAGAGTGAAGTTGTTCTGCCAGAAAAAAAATACAGTACACTGTGCGATTCAACTTGCAAGCATAGCTCATTTTCAGGCCCTAAACTAATTTTTTAGTGCTGTATAATGAATTTATAGCATGCGGCTCATGTTTAAAACATGGGAATATTTTCCCCATATTCCTATGATGTTATTTGTCATGATTCTTGGGCTTTTTTCATGGAGGGAACATCAGCAAATTTGGCCTTTTCCCCCAAAATGTAGACTTTTGGAGAGCCAGTTCAGTTAGGTTAAGGAACAAGGCTACAAACCAGGAGCCTGTGAGTTCTAGCTCCGTCTTAGCCATGAAAGCCAGCTGGGTGACTTGAGGTCAATCACCAGGAGATGGTGAGTTTTAGTCCTGACTTAGGCGTGAAAGCTGTCTTGGTGACTTGAGGTCAATCACCAGGAGACTGTGAGTTCTAGTTCCATCTTAGCCATGAAAGCCAGCTGGGTGATGGTGACTTTTAGCCAATCACCAGGAGACTGAGTTCTAGTCCTGCCTCAGGTATGAATCGGTCGACCTACTGAACTTCAGTTAGTGGTCCTTTAACACTCAAAATCAGGACGGAATCTGTACTTTCGACAGAACCACTAAACTTCAGTTAGTGGTGGAGATTGTGAGTTCTAGTTCCATCTTAGCCATGAAAGCCAGCTGGGTGATGGTGACTTTTAGCCAATCACCAGGAGACTGAGTTCTAGTCCTGCCTCAGGCATGAAAGCCAGCTGGGTGACTTGAGGTCAATCCCTCTCTCTCAGCCTAACCTACCTCACCAGGTTGTTGTTATGGGGAAAATAGGAGGAGGAAGGTGTGTTGGATATATTCACCACCTTGAGTCAGTTATAAAAATAACAATGGCGGGATACAAATAAATAAAACTGGAGGACGTTTGCATAAACCAATCCTATGTGGTGATATACAGGGTCACTTTGAGTTCTAGATCAGTGGTTCTCAACCTGTGGGTCGGGACCCCATTTGGGGTCGATCGACCATTTCACAGGGGTCACCAAGCAAGGCTGTCCGCCATTTTTTTTGTCTGCCATTTTTTCCCCCTTTTCCGGCGGGTGCCTTACCTCCCTTGGGCTGGGCCAGCTGGTGGTCGGCCTGCTCCGTCTCTGCCGCTTGCCAGCTACGCCTCGGCCAGCGCAGGGGGCGGAACCAGGCATGTGCGGCGCTCCCGGGCAGGGAAAGTCCTAGACTTACGACCGGTTGGGTAGTCCTCGACTTACGACCGGTTTAGTCCTTGACTTACGACCGGTTTAGTCCTCGACTTACGACCAGTTGGGGTTGCAGCATTAAAAAGGTTGAGAACCACTGTTCTAGATTTTCTGAAGCTATTGAGAGCTGCTGTTCCGTACTGCCCCAGTCTCTTACTTCAAACTGTGAGAAAGTAGTGGCCCTTTTTCCTCTGAGCAAATCAACATGAAATGGAATAAACATACATATCTGTTATTATCTCTAGAACAGGGGTGTCAAACTGCCAGCCCTGTGGGCTGGATGCATCATAGCGAAACCGCGCCCACCCCATTGCGGGCAATGGGAAAAAAGTCACGATACGTCGCGACATGTGACGTTGCGAGTTTGACACCCCTGCTCTAGAGCTAATGCATAGATAGAGCTGTATGGTGTAAAAATATTTTACAGCAAGGAAAAAGAATGCCACGTATGTGCTATATGATCCTGTGATTGCCATCTGCAATCTTCTCTGCCAGCTTCCCCAGAAGGTCAATGGGGAAGTTGGCGGGAAAGTTGCAAGCTACTCAGAGGACTCCCCACTTTTCTCCGAGAAGTGGCTGAAAGAACTGCCTGCTGAAGGCAGCTAAGGTCCTTCAACAGGTTGCAGAAACTCCCCACTGAAGGAGTTCCCTTCTGTGTACAGAGGGGAGTTGAAATCCTTCAAAAGGCAACTCTTTCAGGCAGCCTCCAGAAATGAGAGGGAGCTGAAATCCAAGCAGAGAGCAGAGAGGCAGCACTGTAAGGTAAGGAATGTGGGATTCTCAAGCAGGTGTGAAGGCCCTGGATAGGCCAGAGCAGGCTGCACACAAATGTCTCTCTGCTCAGGGGCTAAAAATCCCACTTGGATTTCAGCAGGGAGGATTTTCAGCTCTTGAGCACATCCCCCCTTAATGTCCTCCCCCCTTTTGAAGCACCATATGCTGCTTACTTGGGATTCCGTCACTTAATGGATGGATCAAAAATATGAAATTGCTTACTGGATTGATGTTATTGAGTAAAGTAGTCACTTAATGACCGTTTCATTCAATGACAAAGATTCCGGGTCCCATTTGTGTATAACCTTTTGCCAAGGAAGCATTTGTTGTACAAAGGTAGTCCTCAACTTACAACCACAACTGAGCCCAAAATCTACTGTATGTTGCTCTCTAAAACATTTGCTGAATTTTGCCTCATTTTGTGACTTTTCTTGCCACCGTTGTTAAGTGAATCACTGCAGTTGTTAAGTTGGCAAATCAGCTGTTATACGAATCTGGCTTCCCCATTGACTTGGCATGTCAGAAGGCTGCAAAAGGGGAAATCACATGATCCCGGGACACTGCAACAGTCGTAAGTACATGCCAGTTGCCAAGTGTCTGAATTTCGATCACGTGACCAGGGGGATGCTGCAGCGGTCGTTAGGTGTGAAAAACAATCAATGCCGTTGTAACTTCAAACGGTCACTAAATGAATGGTTGTAAGTCGAGTACTACCTGTACTATAAAACATGACTCTTTTTGTCCATGTAGCCAGCCAGAGGGCTTTGGTCTCATGTGCCTGTCTTCCCATTTAAATTCTGAATCAGTATGGTTGAATTATGGATATGTCACATGGGACTGCTGACAGAATGTTGTTTCTGATTCAAACCTCTCCCAACAGCGCTTTTCAAAGCAATCTTCGCAGAGTTGTTTTTCATCTGTTGTTCTGCACAATCCAGATGTTTTTCCAAAAGTTACTGCTTCAGCTGCAGAAAAGTGACATTTTCTATAACACATAGATGGCAGCTTCTTGTTGCTCTGAAATACAGGTACAACGGTTTGTTTAGTGACCGTTCGAAGTTACAATGGCACTGAAAAACGTGACTTGTGACCGTTTTTCACACTGACGACCGCTGCAGCATCCCTAGGGTTACGTGATCAAAATTCAGTCGTTTGGCAACTGGTTTATATTTTTTGACAGTTGCAGTGTCCCAGGGTCATGTGATCACCTTTTGGGACCTTCCGACAAGCAAAGTCCATGGGGAAGCCAGGTTTACTTAACAATGGTGTTACTAACTTAACAACTGCAGTGATTCACTTAACAACTGTGGCAAGAAAGATTGTAAAATGGGATAAAATTCACTGAATAATGTTCTCTCTCTTAGCAACAAAAATGTTATGTTCAGTTGTGGTTGTAAGTAGAGGCCTGTAAGATGGTTACTCCATACACTAGAATAGAATAGAGTAGAGTAGAGTAGAGTAGAGTAGAGTAGAGTAGAGTAGAGTAGAGTAGAGTAGAGTAGAGTAGAGTAGAGTAGAGTAGAGTAGGAAGGGATCTTGGAGGTCTTCTAGTCCAGCCCCCTGCTCAAGCAGGAGAACCTATATCATCTCAGACAAGTGACTGTGTAGCCTCTTCTTAAAAATCTCCAGTGATGGAGCGCCCACAATTTCTAGTGGCAAGCTGTTCCACTGGTTGATTGTCCTCACTGTCAGGAAGTTTCTCCTTAATTCCAGTTGCTTCTCTCCTTGACCAGCTTCCAACCATTGTTTCTCGTCCTTCCCTCTGGTGCTCTGATAAACGACCAGATGTTTTATCATATTTCCTTGTTCTTTCAAATCTGTACAGGGTTTTTGAAAGAAATTCAAACACAAGGTCAAAACCCATTGCCCCTTTTCACCTAACACTACTGCTTTGTCAGGATACTTGGCTAATATATTTTTCTCTGCACATCCTATTCAAAAACACAGCTTTGTTTAAAATTAGTTTTTATCTGCCAAATATTGCATTGTTATTCTTTTTTGCTTTTTTCATAAAATTGGGACACGTTGTATGCCTGTTGATGGCTAAGAATCTGTTGTCAAGTCCCCAGCTTTCCTCCTAATATAAAAGATAAAATCAGCTGTTCCATTTCATTTAAAACAAATTTGAAAGACATATCTAGTAAGTTAAACTATCCAATAAAAGAGAATTATACAGGTAGTCCTGTATTGGTCGCTCTGAAGTGAAGGCAGTGAGATTTTAAAGTTTGTTTACTTATGCTAAAATTAAATATAAAATAAATCATGCTCTTCTGATTAAATAAACCTAGTTTGGCCATAGACATATGATTTGTTTACATGCATCTTATAGGATCAGTGCCCCTGCAAGTTTTTACCACATATGTCTGGGGTCATGCATCATGCAAAGCCATAATGTGATTGGCTTTGTCTTTGCATAATAAGCATATTCAATTACAGGCTGTTGTCAATCTGTAGTTTTTGAATCAGCCATTTGTATGGAGTAAACTATCACAGCTTTTCAAACCAACCATGGTTAAAACATGATTAGTGTTATTATTTCACAGTCAATTATATAGTCTGTCTGAACACAGTGACATTCCTCCTTATTTATGCTAATGCTTGATGCAAGTCAAGAACACTTCAGCTGCAATATTGTTATATTTGTGATGCACTTGAAGTTTCCACGTAGGCTTTTATAATATTCAAAATATATTTGCATAGAGAGATCTTACTGATTAAAAAAAAACTTGTTTCATTTTCCTGATGAATTAAGCCAATAGCCGGCTGTGTGATAAAGTTTAGAATTAAACATGAAATTTTATAGTTCACCACCCAGAGTCCCTCTGTGAGGGGGATCCTAAATATGACAAATAAGATGCCCTTTGTTTAGTCTTTCAGTGTACTCATATCCTATTAACGTATCAGTAATTGCTTTTCCCAGTGCTGCCCATTTTAAAATCCCCACATAACTTTATTTTTATCTACGTGCAGCATTAATAGGGTTAATCACAATGTTGTGTTTTAAGTTGTACAAGGGAGGAAATGAACATTAACTAGCAGCCATAAGCAATGCAGATGAAAGTTAAAAGATGGTCCAAAGAACTTTCACCTTTTCCTTAATTTAAATGGGTGGATTATTATTATTTAAATAAACTCATATATGCTATACATAATTTATGTTAATGTGATTTAGGCAATCAATCACAGCTAGGTTAGCATAACAGACTGTCATAAACCATGGTTTAAAAGTGCAGTTTATATAATCTGCTCTTTTCTGCTAAAAAGTTAAGCTATAATTCATGGCTACAGATTATCTGATCTTTTCCTAATGTTAAATTTTGCTAACATTGTCAAGTACTGTTTTCTCAGAATAACAGTAGGAGGGAAGGGACATAGGCCACTGGACCAAAACCACTGTGCATTAAGCTGAAGCCAAAAGAAATAGAGAAAAAAATGCTCTTTAGCTTTTTGACGCTCATATTTTCCTCCTGATTTTTCTCCTCCCCCACCTCCACTGAAAAAAGTGACCTATGAGTATATTTTTCACACTTACGACTCTTGCAGCATCCCCATGGTCACATGATCAAAATCCCGATGCTTGGCAATTGGTTCATATTTATCATGTCAGTGTCACATGTGATCACCTTTTCCGACTTTCTGACACGCAAAATCAATGGAGAAGCCACTTTACAACCATGTTTCTAACTTAACAACTGCAGTGATTCACTTAACAACTGTGGCAAGAAAGGTCATAAAATGGGGCAAAACTCACTTAAATGTCTCGCTTAGCAACATAAATTTTGGGCTCAATTGTGGTCGTAACTCAAGGACTACCTGTATTCTCTCTCTCTCTCTCTCTCTCTCTCTCTCTCTCTCTCTCTCTCTCTCTATATATATATATATATATATATATATATATATATATATATATATATATATATATATATCTGTGCTGGACCAGTATGTAACCATCTGGCCAGAGCATATACTTAAGAACTGTGTTAGAACGTTTAGCATTCAAAGGGTTAAATGCTGTTTCCTTAAGAGATGGCTTATGGGTAATGTAGTTTTAGCTGTTAGTTAATCCTATAGTTCATCTAGACAGTGGGAGGAGGTAGAAAGTTATTGCAGGACATCCTGTTACATGCCAGGTTTTTATTACTTGCCTGCATGAGTCCTAGCCATGTGGTGGCTGGGCTGAAATTTCTAGCAACATGTAGGGTTTACACACAGAAGGGGGAAATCCATTGTTCTTTTACCTATGAAATGAGTCCAAATTACTACTATCATCTATCTATCTATCTATCTATCTATCTATCTATCTATCTATCTATCTATCTATCTATCTATCTATCTATCTATCTATCTATCTATCTATCTATCTATCTATCTATCTATCCATCTATCCAGTGGTGGGATTCAAATACCAGAACAACCGGTTCTCTGAGTGGATGCAGGCCTGGGCATCCAAGGCCTAGAACGGACTTCCAGAAGTGGCATCCACACACTTCCGGGGGGGCATTCTAGACCTGGGAGGCCTCCTCCAGACCTCTGAGGCCTAGAACAGACTTCCAGAAGTGGCATCCATGCACTTCCGGCGGGCCGTTCTAGGCCTGGGAGGCCTCCGCCAGCCAGTTCTCCGAATTCAAATTTTTTTAGCTACCGGTTCTCCTGAACCGGTGCGAACCGGCTGAATCCCACCACTGTACCTATCTATCTAGACACCCAAAGTGGTATAAGAGGAAGTAAAGAAGAAGATTGGATTTATTTAGCTGCCATGCAGCAATAGCCACTATTCATTAAAGTAACTTGAATTTTGAGGGCTTCTGAAGGAGCCCAAAAAATTGACTCCTTAAAGGGGCAGCGTCCTTCCTTAACAGCTGATACAGAAGCCTTTTTTTAAAAGCCAGACTGCTTTATTGAACAAATAAGCAAAAAGATACAGGGACTGCACAAAGTCAAAAGCACTCCCCTCCCCAATTATTTTTGAAGTGAGCACAGCCTTAAAAAATAATTCTTTCTTAGCCCGAAGTTTTGCCAAGTTTTATCTGCCCTGACTGGCAGATCCCCAATGTCACAGATGGAAGTTTTTCAGATCATCTGCTACCTTATTTATTTTTAAACTAGAGATTCTGGGAGTTTCGTTCTGGAATTGTGCCTATGCCAAGCAGGTGCTTTGAGCTGTTGCCATCTGCAACACAATTTGAAGACTGAAACCTGATAGATAATATCCTGATATGCATAAAGTGGCAGGACAAACCTAGGAACGATTATATACATTATTTGCATAGAACTGCTCGGACTACATACACAAAACACCCACGCTGCCAAATAAAACAGCAGGATATAAAATTAAAATTTGTTTCCTGCATAAGGGGACTTCTGTCTTCCATAATATAAATGTAAATCTATGTAAATTTTATGTTGAGAATTTGGGAATGGAATTAAAGATATATCCAGGACACATCACCCTAACACACACATATACCGATGAAAATTGTTCTATCAGAAAAAGATTAAAAATGGCAGGGACCTCAATACAGGCAGTACACAACTTAGAACAGTTTATTTAGTGACTGTTGGAAGTTACAGTGGCACTGAAAAAAGCGACTTATGATCATTTTTCACACGTATGACCATTGCAGCATCCCCATGGTCAGGGGATTTACATTTGGACGCTTGATAAATGGTTCATATTTATGACGGTTGCAGTGTCCCAGGGTCATGTGATCATCTTCTGCGATGTTCTGACAAACAAAAGTCAATGGGAAAGCCAGCTTCACTTAGCAACTGTGTGACTAACTTAACAACTGCAGTGATTTGCATAACAAGTGTGGCAAGAAAGGTCATAAAATGAACAAAAATCATTCAAGAAATTTCTCTCTTAGCAACATAAAAACACATGTCAGCTTAGCATGCAGAGATATAAATAAAAAAGGCAGAAGGCAGGAAAAAAAACCCAAAATTAAAATACGAGAGTGGTTTGATTGAAAAAAACTATCCAGGACCAGGAGTATCCACAGGGTATATAGTCCAAAAAGTCAAGATGATTGCTACAATAGTACAGTCAAAGCTCTCTCAATTTTGTACGTATGTCACACCGCATAACAGCCACCATTTTGACTTCTTTGACCTCACCCTCCAGAAAACTCCAAAACTCTCTTAGCAGGATAATAATAATAATAATAATAATAATAATAATAATAATAATAATAATAATAATAATAATAATAATAATAATAATAATAATAATAATAATAAAGTTGGAAGGGACCTTGGAGGTCATCTAGTCCAATCCCCTGCTCAGGCAGGAAACCCTATACCATTTCGGACAAATGGCTGTCCAGTCTCTTCTTAAAAACTTAAAAATTATTTTGGCATCTTCCAAAAAATATCATACTAAAACTTTATTTTAAGCAATTGAAAGCACCTCCCTGAATTTTATCTCTGTATGTTTGCTTTCATTGATGAACTACTTTGTAAGTAACATTGTAAATTCTCCCTTCTGTCAATCTCAATCTCTGGTGATTTCATGAAAATAATTTTCTTAGCAATAATAAGTGATTTACTATTTCCTTATTCCAGGACCTCTTTTCAACTTTCCAATCTCGCCTACCTGGAATTTCCTGGTGATCTCCAATCCAAATAGGTGTAGGTCTAGCCCTGATTACAGGTAGTCCTTGACTTATGACCACAATGTTCATTGCTAGGCATTGTGGTTGTTAAGTGAGTCACACCCAATTTTACAACTTTTACAATGCCCAATTTTTGTCATAGTTGTTAAGTGAATCACTGCAATTAAGTCATTAAGCAAATCCATTCTTCCACTGATTTTCCTTATCAGAAGCCGGGTGAGAAGATCTCAAATGGCAATTATATGACCCCAGGACACTACAAACATCATAGATATATGCCGGTGGTCAAAGACTCAAATTTGGATCCCATGACCAGGGGGATGCCATGACGGTTGTAAATCTGAGGACCGGTTGAAAGTCACTTTTTTCAGTGCCACTGTAACAAAGGTGCTTTTTTTTTCCCCAGGAGGTAACTGGACTTTCTTGTTTTTTCTTTGAAGATGTTTCGCATCTCATCCAAGAAGCTTCTTCAGCTCTGACTGGAGGATGGGGAATGAAAGGATTTAAATTCCTTGCAGACAGTTGGTCATTTGCATTCTTTTAGAGAGGCATTGGGGTCATTAGGAGATTTACCTGTGCCCTCAGGGTCACCTGAGTGGTGCAAATGTGTGTGGAGCTTCTTGGCTGCAGGCTGTTTTCTGCCCTGTGTCCCTTCACTGTTGGAGACAGGCGTAGGCTGTTGGGGATGAGTCTGTGTTGTCTGCATCTCAAACTGAAGCGCAAATGGTTCCTGCAGTATGCAATGTTTTCTGGAAATCTGTTTATACTCACGCACCATTCGAAGGGTGTTCATCCCAAAGAATCTCCATAGACTAGGGGTGTCAAACTGCCAGCCCGTGGGCTGGTTGCATCATGTGGAGGCCACGCCCACCCCAGCTTCAGCAATGCAAAAAAAGTTGTGATACATCGCAACACTTCACATGACGCGAGTTTGACACCCGTGCCAGAGACAGTGCCACTGTAACTTCAAACAGTCACTAAACAAATGGCAGTAAGTGAAAGACTACCTTTAACGAAATAAATGATAGAGAAAGCCAGCTCTTGTTCCCTTCCTGGGGTTTTCCTAGTAATGCTAAAGAAGTGATTTCCCATTCTGAATAATCTCTTTTAATCTTTCCCAGTCTCCATGGGATTTCCCCGTGGTCCCTCTGTTCAAGTACAAAGCAGATCAGATTCTTCTAGAGATCAACCAATGCTGTGCCAGATGCCGCAAGGCATGATTAAAAATGGATGGAAATTCTCTGAAGGAACGTTGCAGCCTGAACATCAAGTCCATATTTATCTCAGGAAAGTCTCTTTAGGACAAACTTCCAGAAACTGCAATACCTCGTGCAAAAACCATGTAACTGGTTTGTACAATGTGAACGATGCACTCCTATTCACATGTTCTATATTCCAGTCATCTTAAAATACAGGCAGTCCTCAACTCACAACAGTTCATTTAGTGACCGTTCAAACTTATGGCATCAAAAAAAGTGACTTATGACTGTTGCAGCATCCCCATGGTCAGGTGATCAAAATCCAGATACTTGGCAGCTGATTCATATTTAGGATGGGTGCAGTGTCCCAGGTGATCAATCACCTTTTATGACTTTCTGACAAGCAAAGTCAATGGGGGAGCCAGATTCACTTAAACAACCGTGTTACTAACTTAACAACTGCAGTGGTTCACTTAACAACTGCGGCAAGAAAGGTTGCAAAATGGGCCAAAATTGACTTAACTGTCTCAAGAACAGAAATTTTGGGCTCAGTTGTGGTCGTAAGTCGAGGACCACTTGTAGTGGAAGCCAAAAACTCAAAAGTGCTTTTTTTCAGGAGGCAATTGGACTTTCTTGTGTTTGTTTTGAAGACATTTTGCTTTTCACTCAAGAAGCTTCTTCAGCCAGGGGTCTTCAAACTCGGCCCTTTTATGACTCGTGGACTTCAACTCCCAGAATTCCTCAACCCAGCGTGCCTGGCTGAGGAATTCTGGGAGTTGAAGTCCACGAGTCATAAAAGGGCCGAGTTTGAAGACCCCTGAGCTAGATGGCGGGGAGTGGAAGGATTTATATTGCTTGCAGACAGCTGGTCATTTGTATTCCTCAGAGTCGTTGAAACCATTTTGGAGGTTTACCTGGGTCACCTGAGAAGTGCAGATGTGTGTGTGGAGCAGTGGTTCTCAACCTTTTTAATGCCGCAACCCCAACCGGTCGTAAGTCGAGGACTAAACCGGTCATAAGTCGAGGACTAAACCGGTCGTAAGTCGAGGACTACCCAACCGGTTGTAAGTCGAGGACTTTCCCTGCCCGGGAGCGCTGCACATGCGTGGTTCGGCCCCCTGCGCCGGCCGAGGCGTAGCTGGCAAGCAGCAGAGACAGAGCAGGCCGACCACCAAGCTGGCCCAGCCCAAGGGAGGTAAGGCACCCGCCGGAAAAGGGGAAAAAAATGGCGGACAAAAAAAATGGCAGACAGTCTTGCTTGGCAACCCCCATGAAATGGTTGATCAACCCCAAATGGGATCCCGACCCACAGGTTGAGAACCACTGGTGTGGAGCCTTCTTGGCTGCAGATGTGTGCGGGTAAGGTAGGGAACTGGCAGTGGAAAAGGTAGTGGAAAAGTCACCAGAAGCACCCACCGAAGGGAACGGCCCACGAGAGGTTTCCCTCCCGCTCCCACCCCTCAGGAATGCCAATGACGTCATCGTCCACGAAAGAACAGCCGGCGGCGGGAGAGGGCAGAAGAAAGACCGGGCATAAAAAAAAAACAAAACCCCGCAGAACTCCTCGGCTGATTGCGTCACCGCCTTCTTCCTTGTGACGCAGCACACCGCGGGACGCGGCGAGGAAAGGGGCGGGGCGAGCAGGAAAAGGATGACCGCATGTCACGTGCAGGGGCGTCGGGGGAGGGGGTGCGGCCCCGCCACCACCGCCGCTTTCTCCCCGCAAGGTGGAGCGCGTCACGTGGCCTAGCGGGGGGGGAGGGAGAAAAAAAAAAAGAAAAGAAAAAAAAAGAGAGCCGGGCCCGAGGGAGGCCCCGTTTTAAAAAAGGGATGGTGGCGGTCACGTGATCCGGGCGTCCCGGAAAGACCTCGGCGGCGGCTTCTTCGGCGGCCATTTCCCCGCGCGTGGGGGAAGGCGACGCCCACTCCGGCGGGCGGGCAGGAGGGAGGGAGGGAGCGGAGGCGGCCTTCTCCCGGGTGACAGGCCCGGCCCTTCCGGAGGGCGGAGCGCGCAGCCGGGCGTCCAGGGCTAGGTGGCGGCGTTGGGGCCGGCCGGGGCTGGCAGCCCGCCCTCCTCCTCCTCCTCCTCCTCCTCCCTCTTTCCCATCCCTGCTTCCCCGCCAGGAACAGCCGCGTCCGCGCAGGGAGCTGGGCAACCATGTCGGGGCAGAGCCTGACCGACCGCATCACGGCGGCGCAGCACAGCGTGACGGGCTCGGCCGTCTCCAAGACCGTCTGCAAGGCCACCACGCACGAGGTGATGGGCCCCAAGAAGAAGCACCTCGACTGTGAGTCCGCCGCCTCTTCTTCCTCCTCCTCCTCCTCCTCCTCCTCCCGGGGTTGCCCTTTCCAGCCTCTTCCCCGCAGCCTCGGGGGGCTCCTCTCCCCCTCCGCCTCCCCTCGCTTGGGGGAAGGGGGCGCAGCCGCCGCCGGTGTCCCTTTCGGGGCGGTGGAGCCTCCCCGGCCCCTCTTCCCCCTCGGGGCTCCTCCCGCGCGCTCTCCGTCGTGGAGGAGAGGAGGGAGGCGAACTTTCTTTTGGACCCGCTGGCAGCTCTGCCAAGCCCTGGGATTTCTTTTCCTCCTTCCTATCCTCCTTTTTTTTTTTTGTGTGTTTTGTTTTGTTTTACAACTCTTGGAAGAAATCGTCTTCTTGGACTGGCCGCAAAGGAAGGCGGCCCCGAAGCTTTTTGCCCCTTCAGCCTTCATTAGGCATCGTTTGCAAAATTAAAAGCAAAAAAAACCCAACACCCCTTTAAAACAATTCAGCACCATTAGTCTGATTAGTCCCTCTGATGCCACGCTGTTCCTTGGGCTTTCTGCGGTTTTTTTCTCCCCCCCCTTCGCTGCTTGACAGGCTGCCTTTTAATTTTGGCTTCTAAATGAATTTTTTTTTCCCCTGTGCTTTTTCCCCTCCCTCCCTCCTTCCCTCCTTCCTCCCTAATGGCTTAAATCTGCATTTTTGTGGCAGCTTCTGCCCAGAGTTGTTTGTAACTTAATCCTGCCACACCATCTCTCAGTTTTATCTGATGAAGAAGTTTCACCTTCTTCCGACTGTTTGGTTCTTTGGCTACCTAGACAGGTAGTCCTCGACTTACAACAGTTTGTTTAGTGACCGTTTGAAGTTACAAGGGCACTGAAAGAAGTGGCTTGCAACCGGGTTTTCACACTTAACGGACCACTGTAGCCATCCCCACGATCACGTGGTCAAAACTCGGATGCTTGGCAACTGACTCATATTTATGACGGTTGCAGTGTCCCTGTGTCACGTGATCACCCTTTTGCAACCTTCTGACGAGCATAGTCAAATGGGGAAGCCAGATTCGCTTAACAACCGTGTTGCTGATTTAACTGCAGAAATTCACTTAACAACTGCAGCGAGAAAGGTCGTAAAATGGGGCAAAGTTCACTTAACAAACGTCTCGCTTAACAGAAATTTTGGACTCAATTGAGGTTGTAAGTCGAAGACTACAGAGTTGCCTGATGGTGAGGTGGGTGGCATATACATTTAATAAATATTGTGGTTTTAACTATTCTTCCTCTCCCTTCCCCAATTTTAGTTTAGTCTTGGCTATTCAGGAAAGTTGAGAAGTTGAAATCACTTTTCTGGTTTTTGTCCTGGTCCTGCCTTCAGCACAATAGAGACAAATTTGAATTAGGTGTCTCTAATTGCAAAGGCAGTATAAATGATAATTTAAAAGATTAAGCAGTTGTTTAGGAAGCCAGCACTAGTACTACTTCACTTATCAGCAAGGCTTTTGCCTTCCTCTGAATTGAATATTGAGTAGTTTTTAATGAAATCATGTGGAGGGATCATATGATCTACATATTGGGTATCCATTAACACAAGAAGGAAGATGTTTGACATAGGATTATCCTTGCTGTTACCTATATTACCCCTAAAGAGGTTTAATGCAAAAAATGTCTTTGTTTCTCTTTTCATGCCATTTCATAACATAAGATGCATTGCAACATTAGGATAATTTCATTTACTACACTCTCAAATTAACAAGTGAAGCTAGTTAGCTTTAAGGGCTTCTTCCTGTTAATATGTAGGCTCAGTCTTCAATTAAATGGGTTACATATGACAGGGAAAGCTAGCATTCGGTAAAACCACATTTTATTGACTGGCTTTTCTGGCTTAAAATTGGGGCTATAGCTATTCCAAACCTATGTGAAATTGCCTCCTGGTGTTGTATAAAGCAGATCTTTGCATTCTGAGAACTTAATTGCAATTCAGAACCATCTCTCCAGCATTTTTGCACAACTTACAGTCTAGATCAAGCTTGAAGAATGATTTCATGTGATTAACTTCCCACAGATTCTATGCTTGTAAGGTCTCTGTTTTGCATTTATAGATCATTGACTCCAAACATGCTATTTCCTTCACTTTCTTTTGATTCCTTGTTCCTTAGAAAATATCTGAAAAATGAGGAGAGTTTCTGGCAAATAAAATATTTTGGCCTATGTTTCAGGGTTTTTTAAATGTTTATGAGATATTATAATTGTGAGTAACTGCTTTTAGGCTGGCTTAAAGCAGTGTTTCTCAACCTCGGCAACTTCAAAATGTGTGGACTTCAACTCCCAGAATTCCCTAGCCAGCAAAGCTGACTGAGCAATTCTGGGAGTGGAAGTGTGCACATCTTTTTGCTGAGGTTGAAAAACACTGATTTAGAGAATTCTTGGAAAAGTCTCTTCCTAATGTGTACTTTTGTGTGAGGCTTGAGAATCTCAGTTTTATGTGCACTTGGACACTAGGCACATTTTTCTGAAAAGCATTCTTCTCAATACCTGTGTTGAATACAGTTCTTTAGTCAAAAAGAGAGGCGAGGTTTTTTTTTTCTTTACTACCATCATTATTTTGAACCATAATTTAAAGCTTTTTGTATTGAGAAGAATACATTGATTGCTCTCTTCAGGATTCAGTGGTAGGGAACTGAGCCTAATGTTTTGTGTTTGACAATTCATTAAGGTAGCAAAGAAGAAAATTTGTGCTCTAACTAGCAATAATGAAAGCAATAACTTTGGATCTTACATGCCACAATATTTATGAGAAAGGCTAGATGCATGTGGTCTTATAACCCTATCAGCTAACTCAGATTGGCAAGCAAGTCAGTAGAAGAAAGCATATAATTTGGACTATTGGAGTATTGAAAAGCTTTTTGTACCATTTATTCAAGATGCAGTTGCATTTGTCTTCTAAATGCTGATCTGGATTTCTTGTTTTTAGTCTGCCAAGTGGTTCTGTTCTTGAGAAATAGTTCAGAATACTTAGCCTCTTAATCCCCATTCAAACTGCTCCATTTCCCCACCTATCATCTATAACTAACTGATTAACAGAACAGAGTTGGAAGGGACCTTGAAGGTCTTCTAGTCCAACCTCCTGTTCAAGTAGGAAACTCTATACCATTTCAGACAAATGATTGTCCAATCTCTTCTTAAAAACATCCTGTGTTGGAGCACCCACAACCTCTGGAGGCAGGCCGTTCCGCTGATTGATTGCTCTCACTGTCAGGAAATGTCTCCTTAGTTCTAGGTTGCTTCCCTCCTTGATTAGTTTCCATCCGTTGCTTCTTGTCCTGCCTTCAGGTGCTTTGGAGAATAGGTTGACCCCTTCTTCTTTGTGGTAACCCCCCAAACATTGGAACAGTACTATCATGTCACCCCTAATCTTCTTTTCATTGAACTAGACATACCCAGTTCCTGCACCCATTCCTACGACTGGGCTAATAAGTTCTTAGTCACTTTATTATATAAACAAAAGCATAGAGAAAGTTTGAGTTGTTCACTATAACAGGAGTTGTGTTCTTCCATTAATTATAATGGGGGAAATCTATATTTTTTTAACAAAGGTTAAATTTATGCTGCGTCTATAATATTCAGGGAGAAACACCTGGAGTTTGGAATGCTGCAGCCTTCAAACGCTTGATTGCCTCTGTCCTTCCTGTGATTTGTCTACTTGTTTTCTGTGAACTGCATCTGTATACTAAATCCTTTAAATGACATTTATTTGATACTAGGAACACTGCAGCTTTCCAGTAATGCTTTTAGCATATGCTCTGCTGTCTTTGGAATCCCAGGACTGAAAAATCCCCTGCTATGCTATTTTGTAATTCCCAACACTCGTTCTTTTTTTTAATAACTCAACTCATTAATGCAATGAAAATAACTCTATACCTGCTCAGTATATGCTCACATTGTTGTAATAATTGCCTTGTGGTTTGGAGTAGAACAAAATCTCAGTCTGGATAGGATAATCCCATGGAGACAGGGCTGTAGGAGATGGCCAGGTTGAATCTAAGGGAGGGGGGGGGTCAAATGCATCATCAGTCTCAAATTCCTTTGTGCCCACAAGAGATCGAAGTCCGGCCCACCTTAAATTCTGTTGACTCTTATCTACCACCAATTTGCTTTGACTGTTAGTAGTTCAGATTCTTGTAGAGCCGTGTTTCTCAACCTTGACAATTTTAAGGCATGTGGACTTCAACTCCCAGAATTCCACAGCCAGCAATGTTGGCTGTGGAATTCTGGGAGTTGAAGTCCACATGCCTTAAAATTGTCAAGGTTGAGAAACACTGTTGTAAAGACTGTTAGAATGTATAAACCTGTATTCATTTGAACAGTCTTGATTCCTGATTTTCCTGCACATACTTTGTCTAAGACAATTGCTTTGGCAAGATCTGTCCTATTTCTTTCACGGGGCTTTTCTACAATGAGGGCCAGACTTGAACTGTGTAATTTGGATGCAGCTGCTGAAGCCTAGCTGGATTGTATAACGTGAGACTTCACAAACATTGTAGCTTAAACTAAGGCATGCAGAGTGATTCTGAAGTTCTCACCATGTTCCATTTAGTGGTTCTGACGCTTTCTAGAAGGCTTAGAAAAACTGGTGGGCACTTTGAAGTGGCTTTCAGAGTTTCGTGATGGTTTTGTACTTGAAGATGCCAGCATGTACTTTAGCCAAAATGCAATCTCATTGGTGAGAGATGTCTTTTATTGTTCTTGTATTTATCACAGATAGTCCTCGACTTAGGATCACAATGGACCCCAAATTTTCTGTTGCTAAGTGAGGCAGTTAAGTGAGTTTTGCCTCATTTTGCACACTTTCTTGCCACAGTTGTTAAGCGAATCGCTTCAGTTAAGTTAGTAACACTGCTGTTAAGTGCATCTGGCTTCCCCATTGACTTTGCTTGTCAAAAGGGCGCAAAGCGCAAAGAGGGATCACATGACCTCAGGACACTGTAACCGTCATAAATACAGGCCAGTTGCGAAACATCTGGATTTTGATCACATGACCACAGGGAATGCTGCAACGCTCTTAAGTGTGGAAATACTCATAAGTCACTTTTTTCAGCAACGTTATAACCTTGAGCAGTCACTAAACGAATGGTTGTAAGTTGAGGACCTTCTGCGGTGATGCTGTGTGAAGTAGGATTAAATTGTTCCATGGTGTCCATGTCATTTTTCAGGTCCCAGTTGGTGTATCTTTTGCATAAAGTTTGGTGCTTTGGAAATCAGCTGCTTACGGCAGTGTTTCTCAACCTTGCCAGCTTTGAGATGTGTGGTCTTCAACTCCCAGAATTAAAAGCTGTGCTGGCTGGGGAGTTATGGGGGTTGAAGTCCAGATATCTTAAAGCTGGCAAGGTTGAGAAACACTGCTTAATCACCCAGACCTTTGGATTTTCCAGATACTTTTTCTGTATTGCTATTATATTTGCATTATTTTATAGTTTTGTGGTAATTTTGCAAATCACCCTGTTTATTCATGAAGGGTGGCATGGAAATCCAATTAATAAGTGAAGTCTTTTCTTTCTTTCTCACACTAGGATTATAGTTAATCAGTTTCTAACCGGTATTACACACCTGAGTGCTTAGGTGCTGTATTAAACATTTCCCTAAATGAGGTCATGTAAAAACTTTTTGCAAGCTTGATTTTTTTTTATTATTAACAATAGAGGTGCTTTTCAAATGAGCTTGCTTGGGGGTTGAAATCATTTGGAACAAAGTTGCTGCAGTAAAATCACCTTCTTTTGAAGAATTATGTACACCTCTGGACTGAAATTTTGTTTTAGAATTTTTCCCAACAGTTGTCCATTGCTTAGCAAATTGTGCTTCATTACTTTAACCTGTGTTGTCCCAGAAACCAGTTTATTTCATGGGGCCTGATTTCAAGAGATATTTGGACTCTTTATTGATGCTGGACAAACAGCTGTTAATACTAGTTTCTCATTTGAAGTAGGAATAAAAATAGCCACCTGGTATTTTTATGTATGCCTCTATGGCATTGCGGAAATCAGTTTGCAAATTAAATGTTCTATCTAAATGTTAAGTTTTAGTAACCACACTGTTATATGAACAGCTGCCTGTAGTATACTGTAATCATTCCACCTCACCCATACACATTATGTGCTTCTTGCTATTTCTAACCTTAACACTAAAATTTTGTCTTGCTTAAAACCTTTCTTTCATTCTAAAAGTAGCTGTTTTAGAATGGTCTATGCTTTCTTAAAATAGCAACTTCAAAATTGGTTGGTGGCACTAATAGCAAGCAACTTAAAATACCTTTCTCATGTGTTTTAGATTACAACTCTTGTCATATATTAGCAGTGCTGCCTGACATTTATGGAAACCGTAGTCCTGATATCTTAATTGGATGAGATTGGTATGTTTGTGTTAAAAAGGAAACTCCAGTTAAAAGGTCTTGCATACTATAATTTTCCTATTATGCCAGAAGCAGATGTGCTGGAGCCTAAGGATTGACCAGCATTATTGCTGTCACGCAGAAATCCTGAGCAGAGACATTAGAATTGGTATTGTTTTTATCACAGTGTACATGCTGAATAAAAAAAAATGTATTATAAAAAACCCAATCCTTGTTTGAACTTTAGGATGACAAATGGGCTTTCACATGGGTGGAATGTCCAGTCTGGCAATCTTGAGAATGTTTGTGATTGATTGATTTATATTTATAATAATAATAAGTTGGAAGGGACCTTGGAGGTCCTCTAGTCCAACCCCCTGCTCAGGCAGGAAACCCTATACCATTTCAGACAAATGGCTGCCCAGTTTCTTCTTAAAAACTTCCAGTGTTGGAACATTCACAGCTTCTGAAGGCCACTGATTAATTGTTCTGTCAGGAAGTTTCTCCTTAGTTCTAGGTTGCTTCTCTCTTTGGTTAGTTTCCATCCGTTGCTTCTTGTCTTGCTTTCAGGTGCTTTATATTATTTGCATCCCACCTTTATTTTTACAAATAACTCAAGGTGGTGAACATATCCAACACTCCTTCCTCCTCCTAGTTTCCCACAACTATTCTGTGGAGTTGGGCTGAGAGAGAGAGAGTGACTGGCCCAAAGTCACTCAGCTGGCTTTCATGACTAAGGCAAGACTGCAATTCATTTTTCTTGTTTCTAACCTGTTACCTTAACCACTATACTAAACGAGCTGTCAGATTTTGTAAGACATTTTATAATGAAAACTGGGATTTCCTTGAGTCTTTGTTGCAGTACAAGTAGCTCTTGACTTACTATTCAAATTTACAACAGCACTGAAAAATGTAACTTATAACAACTTCTCACATGATTATTGTAGCATCCCTATGGTCACCTGAGCAAAATTCAGATGTTTGTAACTGGTTCATATTTATGACAGTTGCAGTGTTCCGGGATCATGTGATCCCTTTTGCAACCTTCTGACAAGCAGTGTCAATGGAGAAGCCAGATTTGCTTAACAACTGGGTTGCTGACTTAACAACTGCAGTGGTTCACTTAACAACTGTGGCAAGAAAGGTCGTAAAATGGAGCAAAATTCACTTAACAGCAGTCTCATTTAGCAACTGAAATTTTGGGCTCAACTGTGGTCGTAAGTCAAGGACTACCTTAGTTCAAACTATTGTTCAGATAATATATTCATTCAATTTCAGATGAATCCTATAAATCTTTTTTTTTTTTTTCAATATAAAATTTTTATTGTTTTCATCATAAAAAAAACAACACCAGTATTACACAATATTATTACACAATATTATATCCCACCCCCCCGGACTTCCCAAACCAAATCCCAGGCTAATATTCAAATATAAGTAAACGAATATTAATTTCTCTAACTCCACAAACTCTATTATAAACAATCCA
>NW_015386273.1:695828-729162 GCF_001527695.2 Protobothrops mucrosquamatus | reverse complement strand
CTCACCTACATCGTCCATATAGGACGACTCGGGAACTCAACTCCTACCCCGGGCAGCTCACCTATCCCCTTATGCCCAGGGGAAAGGTATCAGGCCGTTTGACAGCTGGTACTGGCTGTCAAAACGGCTTTTACGCGAAACAGGCGGGAGGCAGCAAACAGCTGCGACCGACGAAGTCGCCTGCCACCGGAAGTCTCCAATCCTATAAATCTGAGTGTAAAAAAATTCTCATGGTTAGAATTATGTAGTATAACATAATTTAACTTAGAGTCATCCTTCACTGAGTTATGTGATCTTGTATAAATTTATGTAACATAATAAAGAAGTATGAATACTTATCCTCACCTTTCCAAGCACAGTAATTCTAGGTTTACTATTTAGAATTGTTGATTGACACTTTCTTCCAAAAATATACATTTCTAATGAGAACAGTTGTTTGCTCCCCTTTATCATAAACTCTTCACTGAATATTTTTTCCTTTACTTCTTGGGTGGCACTTGTGTACCTAAATCTACTAAATCTACAAGAGTGAACTTTGTGATATTTTCACTTGATTGCTTAGTGCATAATGAGTTTAATAATATTCTGTGATAAAAGTTCCAGTTTCTGGTCCTCTGGGGCTATAAATCCCTTTTCAAATTGAATTAATGGGTCCCAAGTAGAAATATTTAATTTATTCCAGTATTACAGCTGCGGGGGTTTTTCCCCCCTAAAATCTCAGGATCCGTTTTTGCTTCATCCAATAAAATTGGGCAGCCTCAAGTCAGTGTAAAAGATTGAACTCTAACTTATTTTTCTGTGCTGAGAATTAGTTTCCTAAAAAAATACAAAGTACTTTTATTCCATTAATATAGCAGAACCATGAAGGCCAAATATCTCTTATTTGTACTATGTATTCAGAAAGAAGCACAACGGTAGATTTCACTTGCACAATCAATGATGTTTTAAGATGCCTTTACAGTAACTGTATGAATCAATTATAAATATATGGAGGTTTTGTCATTCTATAATAGCACTGAAATTGATATTTTCTAGATGTCTTCCTCTTGCTTTTGCATTGATACATAAATTGTAATTATTACAAGTCCATTGCATTCCACAGGTTAGGATTCTTTTATTTGAGGTCAAATGTTTCTGAATGTTAACATTAGAATATATAATATAAATGTAAAATGAAACTAGAACTAGGCTGAATGCTTTTAGTATGATTAAATAACCCTGCTCAGGTCAGTTCAAAGCTTTAGTTATATCAAAAAATAGCATTGTTGGTATCAGTCATTCCAATGTTGCTAGACAATGCCAGACTGTACTATCTGATATCGTTGGCCATCTGGGCTAGGATACTTCCTGAATTTTTTTTACTGAACTTATGCATTAGCATGCAAAATATCATTATTTCAGAAGTCCATTCATTGGATTGTTCTCTAGTACTATAATATTTTAAGTAATAATTCAATTCAAAATGGTCTGTTAGTAGTTTTTGTTTCTTTATTGTCCTAAATAACAATTGCCTGATATCAAAAAATAAGATTTT
Source organism: Protobothrops mucrosquamatus (assembly GCF_001527695.2). Lineage (NCBI taxonomy): Eukaryota > Metazoa > Chordata > Lepidosauria > Squamata > Viperidae > Protobothrops > Protobothrops mucrosquamatus. The sequence goes on along the minus strand of NW_015386273.1, from coordinate 727,628 downwards.
CAGATTGCTTAGAAAATATACTTTAGTAATGTTTTGCTTGGTGTGTGTGTGTATGTGTTCGTGTGTATGTATGTATTTGTTTGTGAATATAACATGTTAAGTGTTCAAGTAACTTATTACAAATTTGTTTTTTTCATCAGAATAATTTTTTGCTAGCAGTTGAGTTTCAAACAATTTTTAATTACTTTTCTAACACTGCTTCTGTGTCATCTGATCAGTCTTGTTTCAGTGAGAGCTCTAGTGTGTTTAAAGATGATCGATCACGGTATGGATCAGCAGCCCAGTACTTTGTGCTATGTCTCCTGTAGTACTCCTAAATGATGCTCAGAAACGCCCCAAATCTCAAAGTATTGCCAAGCTTATTATAACATTAGATCCCAAAAAGATACTAAGAGTGAGATTTACAAATTCTTGTGAGTTTTATTGTTGTTTTACAGGGGTGGGGGAAATAGATATGCTATCATACAGTAGCATTTTGCTGCTGCTGGGAAAGATTGCTGAGCCTCCTAAAATCTTACAATATTGGAAATATAGGAAGAATTCAGCCTCAACCAGTCATATTCACACAGCAGGCTAAGCTTCCTTCCTTCCTTCCTTCCTTCCTTCCTTCCTTCCTTCCTTCCTTCCTTCCTTCCTTCCTTCCTTCCTCAATCTGATTGTCCCTTGTACAACACTTAACTTGATTAGTCCTGCTTTTCAGTCTATATCACACAGACAGGTGAGTTTAGACCTTGGCTCTGCCTTATGGAATTAGATGCCCCCATGGTGTTATCCAGCTTTGATCTAAACTAGTTAGTGTTAGTTACTGATAGCTGTGACCTTGCAGAGGCCATATGGAATAATTTCATCTCTGCCTATTTTAAAAGAAAAAAAATGTTTTGTATCTTAAAAAGCCAACAAATGCATGCATTACCCTGTTTAACAAGCCTAACATAAATGTGCTGAGATGGTGTCACTTGGTCTGATACTCATGATAATGGAGCAATATCATGCATAATGTGCTGTGAATCCATACACATCTTTTATATTATAAAGAACAGTTGTTTCAGGCTAAGCACATTTATGATTGCCACTTTGATACAATTCCAATTCCTGTTATAGAACAAAGCAGGATAGGTTTCTTTCCAAATGTAATCTCTGTATAGTCAAATTTAATCTCTTTGATTCTCTATTTCTAATGATAGTCTGATTCCGGCTATACTTAATGGCTTGCAGTTTTATTTGCTGAATATTGTTCCAGCTAGTTAATGTTTCAGTAGTGCTCAGGAAAATAAAATTCTAGGATTCTGCTTCAAAACTATGCCAGGGAGGGAAATACGTGGGTTTAAGTTGACATGCTACATAGCAACCATTTAAGGAAAACCTGCCTGTCTCATAAAAAACATACAGACTGTAAAAAAAAAATCTATTCTGGTTATCTATGATTAACTTTGAAATATGTCCACACTAGTTACAACTCAGAAGAGGCCTAATTTGCTATGAGCTAATCCCTCTCCAAAAAGGTAGCTTGTTATTATTTCTCAGAAGCTATCAACCCTGTTTTTGGGCAGTAGGTTGTGATCAACAACCTGGTGGTTTGCTAGTGTTTTTTTTTTACATGCATATTCAGTCTGTGATAAAAGTTTCAGAAAGCTCAGCTGAGGCTAGATGACACATATTTGAGTCTGTCTGGAAATTCATTTCTCCTGCAAGTGGGTGAATTGCTGATTACAGTGGGTTTTCAGATAATATTTATGTCTGCCTTTGTTGGTTTTTTTTTGTTTAATGCAAATTGGGATTACTGATGAGATGCTGGTTATCTCTTGAGATAAGATTCAGAACATGTTACTGTGTTGATTATTTGTGATGTATAATAAAGCTAACAGTACAAATGATGTTTTGCATACTACTTGTCAAACAGATCTGAAATGCAAGTGAATTTGCCCCTAGCATAAAGAACAGTTGAGAGATATGAGGGAGGGACCAACCTCCAGTTGGAAAAGCAGGGAAGTACTTTTTGATATTTGCATATAAAATGAAGAGATAATAAAACTAGTTAAAGCCAGTTCTTTAGCATTGTTACTTCAATAGTTTATTACAATAAACTATTCACTGTGTGCTTTCTAGCAAGCAGTTCGCAGTGGGAAAGATTACATGAGAACTGACTGCAGGCAACTGATTTCCCTTTCAAAATTGTAGTTTCCCTCCTAGAGAAAAGATGGAAGCATGAGTATGATAATCAGGAGGAGCAGTCAAAAACTCGCAAATGTGGTATTTTCACAGCTTTGCTTGAAAGACTGGCTCTCGAGTGCAAAAAAGGACTTGAACATAATTGTGCATAACACTGTAAAAATGGTGAGTTGGTTATGAAATCGAATTTGGGTTGGTCACTGGGACCAGAGATTATCCTGGGACACGTATGCTTGCCTTCATTGGTGAATTGGTTATGTTCATATTTTTCATTGGTGATTTATTGAGCTACTCCTGTAAAAATAACATATGAACTTAATACAGGATATTGCATCAGTAAGAGGTCATTTGTCACATTTTTTTTTAGTTGTGTTAAGCTCTTGAATGAGAGCTTGGCTAATGTTCTTCTATCATTGACCCTTGGCTCAACAGGATATTTAAAGAACAAATGGAATTTTTTTTTTTTTAAAAAAAAAACGGAATTAGATTTTTTCCAGAAAAGGACATGAAGCTGAAGAACAGCAGTGGAAATGCCAGGAAATCTGGAACAGTAGCCTATGAGATATATCGCTGTTGCAGCTTAACTTTCTCTCAGTTTCAGAGCTTCATAGTTTTAAGTTGGTCTCTATAGCTAATCCTAAGAAGCATTATAGTTCCATTGCAATTTATGTCAATAAAATCGTGCAGTGAATATGTTTCTTTTAATACTATTGGATACTATCTGAAGATGGAAAACAGTTTGTACAGACATGTATGGCTTAACTTCAGTTTATATGATATTTGAGTTATTTCAATAATGAGGTAGTATTTAAGCCTTGACAATTCCTTGGATAACCTTATGCCATGAGGGGTTTATAGATGGCAACCAGTAAACCAGTACTTTGAATTGCATCAGGGAACTTATTTTTAATCATACAGCTTGCGGACCAAAGGTGTTACATGGGCACAATGACACTTGCCCATAACTGCTTGTCTTGGCATGTGAAATAGCATAGAGTGGGTTATTTGCCCATTTTGGATAAACCTATATCAAAAACCTTGGAAAACGTGGTACGGTATATTACCATTGAAAAGGGACGGGGCAGTTTTTAATAGAGACATTTGAGTTGCATCAGATTTATGGATCATGTGTTATCAGTGAATTAATTACAATAGCTAAATGGAGTCTCCCCTATTCAGAGATGGTATGCATATCTGGGAACAGTAAGTGCAGTTAACAATTCAAGATTGGCAACTGGATATTTTGCGAAAGAGAATAGGGATGTGGTTCTTGTTTTAATGTATTTGGAGCATCTGCAGTAGAGACAGGCAATCTTAAGTCAGTTGGGACACACTTCTAAATAAGATTTTTGGTCAGCTGAAGACCACAAGATTTCCACTCGTAGTAGAGTAGACACAATTACTTCTGAATGGCTGAAGTCAACAGAGTCACAATCCTCTGTGCTGCCTATATTTTATTTCCCTGTAAATTCATAATTGAGCATTCCACTTCCCACCGATCCCCATCAGCTGAATGCCTGCATTTGAGAAAGTTCAAGCTGTAATAAATGCATTCTTTAAATTGCTTTGCAGTTTTGCTGTACTATATCAAAATGGCTGGCAAGCCCATTGGAACAAGTAAGCACACATTTAGTTCTTTTAGAGCCCATTGGTCCTCCGTGAGGCTCTTATAATATCCTCCTCTTTCCCTCAGTATAGCTGGGTTTCATTGCAGTGATGGGAATTTGAATCTAGGCTTGGCAGATGTCGGTATGGTACAGTGCCCATTGTGTACTTAGAGCCATTGCATGCCCCTCCTCCACGAGGTCCTGCCCCTTGGGCATATGCATATTCAAAGCAAGAATCAAATTAGATAGTAAATGTAAGGATCAGAGGAAGCATTATTTGTGGGAGCTGCCCTCCTAGGAATAGCTTCCATGTTTAGCTTTGCTGTAATTAGTAAAAGCATCTCTGTTTTAGAAGCCTTTGGGTCTTGATGGATGGAAATTATTGATGCCAGATATGTAGGTCTGTTACAGTATTCATGTCAACAACACTATTGTACTTTACATATAGTCCTTGACTTATGACTACAATTGAGCCCCAAATTTCCATTGTTAAGCAGGACAGTTAAGTGAGTTTTGCCCCATTTTACGATCTTTCTTGCCGCAGTTGTTAAATGAATCACTGCAGTTGTTAAGTTAGCAATACAATTGTTGTGTGAATTGGCTTCCCCATTGACTTAGCTCAGGGGTAGGCAACCTTGGCTCTTTTATGACTCGTGGACTTCAACTCCCAGAATTCCTGAGCCAGCCATACTGAGGGGAAAGGGAGAGGTTTCCAAGCTGAGCCATGCTGGCTCAGGAATTCTGGGAGTTGAAGTCCATGAGTCATAAAAGAGTCAAGGTTGCCTACCCCTGACTTAGCTTCTCAGAAGGTTGTAAAAGGAAATCATGTGAACCCACAACACTGCGACCGTCATTAATATGCACCAGTTGTTAAGCATCCGATTTTTGATTGCATGACCCCAGGGATGCTGCAATGATCACAAGTGTGAAAAACTTAAGTCGCTTCTTTCAGTGTCATCGTAACCTCAAACAGTCACTGAATGAATGGTTGTAAGTTGGGGACTACCTGTATTTCTGTATTGACCTTATTGTTTGGGCCTCACTTACAATCTGTTTCAGACTTGGGCAGTTGAGAAATTTTAGCAATAAGCAGACATAAGATTTTGTGCTCAATACAGTGAAGACTGCTTAACGCATCTGCTGAGACTGTGCAGGATGGCAATTAGCAGAAAGGTTATAATTACAACTAAGGCCTTCATTCCCTCCTTTTTAATAACAGGAAGAAAATGTTACTTTGAGCAGCTGCATGCCTTGCCATCTTAAGCTTCTGATTCTTTTAGAACTTTTAATTTCCAAACCTGTATTTTCTCTAATACTTGTAAGAATGTTTTTTCTCATCTATAAGATTTAACCTGAGCTTATATCCAGTGACATGTCTCTTTATAGGGGATGTGTATTATTGTATACTGTACCTTCAACATGCCGCTGAAACACTAAACTCTCAGGATTCCTTTCTTTTTTCCTTTATATTTCTATTTTGGGATTATTTTTATTACTGGTCATACTGAAAGCACTATCGAAAGGATCGGAGCACAGTGACACAGCTGATAAATCACAACTTTTTAGTATGTTAATAACAGGAAAGTGCATTCTCGGGGGCATTGTTTCTTTTATGTGTCCCAAAGAGAGAATTAACTACACTTGGTAATTTTATTTTAGGATTCTTTGAACTACTAAGATCCCTGGTTTGTGCAAAATTGACATTGTGGTTTAAATTCTAGTTTACTAAACAAATCCATATTTAAGGCTGGTTCCTTTTGGGGTTTTGTTATAATTGTCCTTTAAGTGATAATTCCTGCTTCCTATCTAATGACAAATAGGAATCTCCTCAAGAAAATGTACTTCATAATTTGAGGATAGAAAGATCATCACATGGCGGGTTGCCATTTTATTTTAAAAGAAAAAAGAATCCTTACATGTAGCACAACAAATCTAATGATTTTGAATTGATGCATATTATCTTTTGTTCAGTTACCTTTGAATGAAAATACTGGTAACTAGAATTTCCCTCTAAGTTGAGCTGGCTCTGATGATTTAATGGACATGTGAATGTAATTATCTTGGCAACAATATAGAAGCAATTACTCCCCCTTTTTTAGGGGCATTATTTGATTTTCCCAATTTGTTTTCCAGACATGATATTTCTAGTGCCATCAATATAAAGTCAAATTGTGTATGTATTTTTCTATTATTTCTGTTGTGAAAGTGGTTCCTGTACTTTATGGAGTTGTTACTCTTGGGCAGCATGGGCATGGAATGGAATGGGATAGGATAGGACAGGACAGAGTAGAGCTGGAAGGGATCTTGGAGGTCTTCTATTCCGGCCCCCTGCTTGAGCAGGAGAACATACCATTTCAGACAGGTGAATGTCTAGTCTCTTCTTAAAAGCCTCCAGTGATAGAGCACCCATGTTCTCCAGCATGAGGATGGAGAATCCACGAATGGGTTTAGACTGTCTTCCTGCCCAATTAGACTAAGTCTGACAAACTTGCCACGCCTCCTGCTGGGCTCAAGCCCCTCCCAGTTACGACTTAGTCTTCAGCCCAGCAGGACAGGATTACAGTTTCCAACCATTGTTTCTTGTCCTGCCCTCTGGTGCTTTGGAGAATAACCTGACCCCCTCTCCTTTGTGGCAGCCCCTCAAATACTGGAATACTGCTATCATGTCACCCCTGTTTCTTCTTTTCTTTAGACTAGCCAAACCCATGTAACTCAAATATTACATATATTTTTTTATATTAATTGCATTCATTTGATGCAGAACGTGCTCTCTTTGTTTTGATTGATGCATCTCAATGTAGTATTGTATGGTGTCCTTTTAAAAACATTACAAATGTTTATAAAAGGATCTCACTCTCCATTACTATTTCCCAACTTATATGGGTTGTCTGGTGAGTAGTGGGAATTGAAGACTGAATATTTGAGACTTTCTGCAGAATTATCGTTAAAAATTCAACAATAATTTATTGCTTGATTAAAAAAAGCAAGATTCAGAAGTTGCAACACAGATATTCCGGTTCACAGGACAATGCTATTACCCATGTTGTGTGACCTTTGTACGTTTCATCTTGCTCCGAACTCATTCTGCTGGATATCTACCCTATTTACTTGAGTGAAGTAAATTTACTTGAGTCTAGTGAATGCCTGTTCAGATTAGATTTTCATTGCTATATTCTCCCCAGGTGGACCCAGACTACTAGAAAATCAGTATGAATTTCCTGTAGACCAGGGATCTTCAAACTTGTCCCTTTTATGACTTGTGGACTTCAACTCCCAGAATTCCTCAGCCAGTGTGCCTGGCTGAGGAATTCTGGGAGTTGAAGTCCACTAGTCATAAAAGGGACAAGTTTGAAGGCCCCTGTTATAGACTGAAAATTTACTTAGTTTCAGCAACCCTGCTGAATGAGACTAACATTCCTCCAAATCACAATTTGGTGCCAATTCAGAGATTTATTTATTTATTTTATTTTACAAAATTTATATGCCGCCCTTCTCCCCATGGGACTCAGGGCGGCTCACAGCATGTTAAAACAATATACAGAATTACCCCTTCTAAAAACCAATTAAAATCCAAATATTAGTGGCTGTGGCTATTTAAAATCATTAAAAATTGTCCCTATTTAAAATTCACCCTAGGTCAGGCCCGCTTGTTGAAANCCACCTTCTAACGAATAGTATTCAGAGGCATATGGCCTCGCAATAAGGAACATTTAATCCAGCCGTTATAATAATGTTGATGGCAACTATATGTTTGGAAGGATCTATTCAAATTCTAGCCAAAAGAATATCTTAGAAAGCACCAGAAGGCAGGACAAGAAACAATGCATGGAAACTAATCAAGGAGAGAAGCAACCTAGAACTAAGGAGACATTTGCTGACAGTGAGAACAATTAATCAGTGGAACAGCTTGCCTCCAGAAGTTGTGGGTGCTTCATCACTGGAGGTTTTTAAGAAGAGATTGGACAGCCGTTTGTCTGAAATGGTGTTGGGTTTCCTGCCTGAGCAGGAGGTTGGATTAGAAGACCTCCAAGGTCCCTTCCAATTCTGCTATTCTGGTAACCATTTTTTGCATTTATCCTCTGAACAATTGGAATGTAAACTTGTACTGTGTTGCCTGGCTAATGATTGCCCTCAGAGATGATTAAATGCCCAGATAAACTTATGGTGTAAAGCAAATTATCAGGAGTCATAAAATCAAAGGGCCAAATAGAAAGGCAATGATAAATGAAATGGGTCAGTTTCCCCTGCCTTGTTCTAGATTCTGTTGTCCCTCTGTTAGGAGAAGAAAAATGAACAGACTATTCCTTTCATACTGAATGTTTCTGTGTTCATCTAATATTGAAGTAATACTCGAATGAATACAGAAACATTCAGTATCTTAGGGACACCCAGAGCATTTTGAGTTTGAACTAGTTCAATTTTGCAGAGCTTCATTTTGAGTTTGAAGCAGCTGTTTTACATCTGGAGGGGTGTGCTTTGATCACTTTGGAAATCACTTGAATTATTTCATCATTCCACTCATTTTTTGTTCATTAATATAAATCCACCCACTTTGATGGCCCAGTGTAACTTTCTTTCCACTGTATTCAAAGCAGCATTCACACCTTCTTGTGTCTACTTTCCATTCATTCCAATGGAAGGTTAATTTTGTCTTCTAATTCCTTACAGAACTCATGCTTTCTGTTCAGTCATTCTTTCCTTCTAGTTTTTATTTCCTCTTCCATGGTGACTTGTCCCACAGATCCAGTTCTGTTGCTATCAGGAAATGGTCTGTCCCACAGTGTTTGTCATTGTCGCTGCATCCCTCTGTAGTTCAGGTGTTTATAACAAACATTTAACGCTTTTTAACAATAAACATTTTACCTTTATATATATTTTATTGCTACGTATAAACATGAATAGGTCTAATAGAATAGAGCCAGTTTGGTCTAGTGCAGGGGTAGGCAACCTTGGCTCTTTTATGACTCGTGGACTTCAACTCCCAGAATTCCTTTCACATAATGCCTTTAGTAATACAGGTAGTCCTCAACTTACAACAGTTCATTTAGTGACCATTTGAAGTTACAACGGCACTGAAACAAGTGACTTATGATCGTTTTTCACACATAAAACCATTGCAGCATCCCCATGGTCATGTGATCAAAACTCATGCTTGGCAACTGATTCATATTTACGACATGAATGTCATAATGTAATGTAAAGGGATCATGTAATCATCTTCTGATAAGCAAAGTCAAGGGGGGTGCCAGACTCACTTAACAAAGGTGTTACTAATTTAACAATTGCAGTGATTCACTTAACCAATGTGGTAAGAAAAGTGGTGAAATGGAGCAAAACTCACTTAGCAAATTTCTCACTTAGCAACATCAATTTGGGGCTCAATTGTCGTAAGTCAAGGACTACCTGTACAGCAAAAGTATAGACTAGATTTCAGTGTTTCCCTTGCCTGTGTCACACATAGCAATCCCAGCAAATAGCAAGGATAATGCCCACAAACGTTGATACATTTTGGGCACGTGCAACATGCTCATCCTCTTTTATTAAGCTGAGTTCTAAGCTAAAGACTATCTTAAAAGGCAACATATACTGCTGCTTAGGAACATCCCATGAATTGTTTTGTCCACGAAGCGTCTTGACATAGAATCAAATGCAGGTTGAGTTTGAGATGTTCATTTTAATTCCAAATTATTGTAAGCCTTACATTGCAAACTAATGAACTCCAGTTTGGTTTAATTGAGATTATAAATTTAGTTCATCATGGCGTTTCTTATGAACTGGCCTAAACTAGAGAAGATGGGAAACTGAAAAGCCAAATCCAAATTACTCTTCGGAAACTGACCGCATATTAAAGCGTTTTTATTGAAACAAAGTCTTTGTGGAAGCAGACGTGAATGCTGAAGTTCTGAGACATGCTGGACATTGCTTTTTTATTCATTGTGTTTTAATATGTTTATGCATCTAATTGTGTTTAATAATAGTGCTTTATTGTTTGGTCAGGCTTTGAACATATTTGGGGAAAAGGCAGGATATAAATTCCATAAATGAACAAAGCCAGCCTTTTCAATGAATTGTGTGGTTGACCAAGATTGAAAGCTAGCATTTAGTCATGAAAATCAGAGGCAGGAAGCAATTTGGGCTCGTTCAGGAAGTGGTGACAATGTATATTTCCAATACTTTATTTGTGGAAACAAAAAATCCTCCACATAAAGAAATTTCATCCACAGAAGATATTAAGAATAAGGTTTTCCTGTAAATAGTTGCATATACATATTCCTTCCTTTTCCTATTGAGCCTTCCTCCACCTCCTCCTCCTCCTCCTCTTCTTCTTTCTGACATCAAAACCATTAGACTAAACTTGGCAGTGCAACTGTCTTAAATGGCTGTAATGCTTCTTTAACATTTTTAACCAGCTGAATCACTTAAAGTAAATCAGTGGCTGTAAGTCTCTAACCTTGTTATAGAGTAACTTAATTCTTCCTATTGGTCTTGGTGTAAACCAGCTTAATTATTCCCAATTGTCAAGACTGCTTTTTCCTCTACTCATCTACTTTGTGGAGGCAGGTTCTAGTAGAGCCTCAATACCCATGGATAATGCTGAGCAATTTCATAAATTAGAAGTTACTAATACATAGAACATTATGTATGTTCTGAAGCAAAGAAGCACTTTGGAGCAGGGTGTGGATGTGTGATTTACTGCATTTGTCTGCACTTCCTTGACTTTTTCTGGGCTTGCATGGGAGCTCTAGGGAACCAGAATGGCACATATTTAAATAGAAGAGATGCTGACAGAGGACTAGAAACCTGTTTTTCTAACTATCAAGTTGCTAACAAGGCTGTAAAAGGCGATTGCCTCCTTAGGCCTGCAGTTTGCCACATTAAGACAATTCCACAAGAGATCAAATACTCCCAATTCTTCTACCTTCTTGTGAATGTAATTCTCCCGCTTTCAACCACAAGCTTTTCTAAGCAGATGTCTTGAGTGAATAATTCACTTTTGCAAGCAGTAGCACGATAGATGTTATCATAATAGATGTTAGATGTCTAAAAAGCGGTGTTTTGTTGATATAAATTTAAATCTTTTAGGAAGGTGCTGAGAAATTATGTGAAGATAATGATCCACCGGTTGAGCTTCCTGATTTAAACCAATTTCTTCCCTGTGAATTTCATCGGGAGTTTAATTTGGCAGTAAAAATTAGAGTAGTACAGCTCATGATTTTACTTCATTTTTGTCTTCCGACTACTGCAGGTAGTGCTCGCTTTACAATAGTTCATTTAGTGACGGTTCAAACTTATAATGGCACTGAAAAAAGTGACTTATGACCAATTTTCACACCTATGACCCTTGCAGCATCCCCATGGTCACGTGATTTACCTTCAGATGCTTGACAACTGACTCACATTTGTGACATTTGCAGTGTCCCAGGATCACGTGATCCCCTTTTGCAACCTTCTGACAAGCAAAGTCAACGGGGAAATCAGATTCATTTAACGACCGGGTTATTAATTTAACAACCGCAGAGATTCGTTTAACAAACGTGGCAAGAAAAGTCATAAACTGGGGCAAAACTCACCTAACAAATTTCTCACTTAGTGACACCAATTTCGGGCTCAATTGTGGTCGTATGTTGAGGACCACCTGCACTGCTTTTCTCAATGTGGCAATTATTTCTTGAATGCCTTCAGTTCATTTCTTTGGAGAGACTTTTCTAGATCTTTTCTAGAGGATTGCACAAGAATTCTTTTGCATGGGATCTAGAACGTATTGTATAGAAGAGGCACAGTTAGTAACATTTAATAATAATAATAATGATAAAGTTGGAAGGGACCTTGGAGGTCATCTAGTCCAACCCCCTGCTCAGGCAGGAAACCCTACACCATTTTGGACAAATGGTTGCCCAGTCTCTTCTTAAAAACCTCCAGTGTTGGAGCATTCACCACTTCTGGAGGCAGGTTGTTCCACTGGTTAATAGTTCTCACTGTCAGGAAGTTTCTCCTTAGTTCTAGGTTGCTTCTCTCTTTGGTTAGTTTCCACCCGTTGCTCCTTGTTCTGCCTTCAGGCGCTTTGGAGAATAGCTTGACTCCCTCTTCTTTGGGGCAGCCCCTGAGATATTGGAACACTGCTATCATGTCCCCCCTCGTCCTTCTCTTCATTAAACTAGACATACCCAATTCCAGCAACCGTTCCTTATATGCTTTAGTCTCCAGTCCCCTGATCATCTTTGTTGCTCTTCTCTGTACTCTTTCTAGAGTCTCAACATCTTTTTTACATCGTGGTGACCAAAACTGGATGCAGTATTCCAAGTGTGGCCTTACCAAGGCATTGTAAAGTGGTATTAATACTTCACGTGATCTTGATTCTATCCCTCTGTTAATGCAGCCTAGCACTGTGTTGGCTTTTTTGGCAGCTGCAACACACTGCTGGCTCCTATTTAAGTGATTGTCCACTAGGACTCCGAGATCCCTCTCACAGTTACTACTATTGAGCAAGGTACCCCCTATACTATACCTTTACATTTGGTTTTTCTTGCCTAAATGTAGAACCTTACTTTTTTCACCACTGAATTTCATTTTGTTAGATAGCGCCCAGTGTTTGTTTGTTTGTTTGTTCTCTTCTGAACGGCTCATGAGATCCTGGAGGACTAAGAAGCTTTTCTTAATTAAATGGCGCTTGGTAGGGTTTGCTTGAAATATCCATATGCATTTCCTTCTTTTTTCAGATTTAATACTATGTACAAATGACATGAACGTAAACATCCCACAGTTGGCAGACAGCCTATTCGAAAGGACAACAAATAGTAGCTGGGTGGTAGTCTTCAAATCTCTCATCACAACTCACCATCTCATGGTGCATGGAAATGAGGTAACACCTGCTTCTCTTACGCTTCAATTAGTGCCTTTGAAACATGCCGGACCCCATTTCCTATATAATTATCAGCAATTGTGGCTGGTTGCTAGGCTGGGGAGTATTACTTTGGAGATAAATTTGGGTCCTTTTTTTTTTCTCCCTGGTGGCTTGCTTTTCCATCAGGGAGAAGAAAACTAGTTCAAAAACAATGAAAATATAAAGAAAGGGCCAGCAAATACATGTCGGAGAGCAAAATGACAGAATGTATCACAATCCAATTTACACACAAAGGAAGAGTGGTGTATTTTGATGTAGCAAGTGTACTTGCGCCCTAGTTTAAAGGTGCTAAAACAAAAAGCAGTCTGGAAGTATATTGTATTTTGAATGGTACTTGTTTATGATTTATTATATGATTAAACCATGGTAAATAAAAGAGGGGACAGGGTTCAGGAAAAAAGTAACTCTTAACAATTGCTTATTCATAATTTCTAAAGACATGTGGACTTAGCAACATCATATATAATAGGAAGGTAACCATCCATGTTAATCATGTATATAATTCTATATGAATTCAGCTGAGGAAAAAAAAAGTACTACACCCCTTGACTTGAAGTTCCAACTGTCATGCTACCCCCCCCAGTACAGTCATGTGACCACATGTTGGTTGCTTGGCAACCCGGCCACATTTGCAGCATCCTACAATCACATGACGTGTGTTTTATGTTGGTTTTGCCAAACATTGACAGCTGTTTCTGGTTTTTAGCCAAACCGTGCCATAGCAAACACTGAGTTCACTTAATGACTGCCATGTTCATTTAATGGTGCCACAAAAAAGGTCATAAAATTGGGTTGGTCACATGACAACACGACATGGCCATCACAACATGCCACCTTAATGGGCAGCCTCAGTTATGGTTTTATGTTGAGGACTATATTCAGAATCTCTTCTGAGATTCTGTAATGTGAATTGTCTTTCCATGAGTTTTGGCTTTCATTCTCCTAAAGAATAATGTTTCCTTAAACCCTTTTCTCTGAAAACAAGTTCCAGTTGTCCTAATTAAAAGTAGAACAATGCTCCAATTATAATTCTGTGAGCAGAAACAATGCCTTTTGGTTTAGCTATTTAATCCTGCCTGTACTAACTTGTGTCTCAGGTATATAATTTTCCTGGCAGAAGGGGTGGGGCAGACTAATATATTTACAGAACTGTGATGCTATATCGTTCTGAGAAATATATCCGGAGTATTAAACAAACTCCTTACCTCATACGTCAACACTACAATAGTTTTATTTATACCGTGCAATTCATGTCTTTGGCATTATTGAGAACTTTATCAGCAAAGAAACAGGAAGCAGTGGGCTAGTCAAGACTGAGAAATTAATGGGCTTAGATATGAGCATCATTAACCACATGGTTAAATCGTGACTGATTAAGTGACTAAAGTGGCTTGCCTTAAATGCATACAGTCGTCTGCATTGTTCTAAGTAGGCCGGTGGTGAAACGATCAAATTTTAAAGCAAATTAGCTGTGTCTCTTACTTTCAGAGAAAGTTTTAGTTCCTCTGACAAGATTTGCAATTAGTATCACTTTTTATGGGATTGCAGGCTAGCAATTTTTCTCCCAATATTCGTTTCCAGAGAACTCTGTTGGTTCTCTGTTGGTTTTGTTTAACCTGGTGGGACAGACTGCATGCATATAGCGGATTATCAGAGTATTAAACTCCATTAGCAGTGAGAAATGTATTGAGTCACGTACAATTCTAGCTGACTAACTGAATCATTTTATTCCTTCCAGCGTTTTACCCAGTACCTGGCTTCCAGAAACACATTGTTTAACTTGAGCAATTTCTTGGACAAAAGTGGGTTGCAAGGTAAATTATTCGATCGGTATCAAATAATCCCTAACTTTCTGAACAGTATTTTACAGTTTTAGTTCTCAGTCTTTTGTGTCTTTATGTCCGATGAAAAGCTCTACCAAAAGAAGCTGATTTGCATTAGGATGGAAACTAAAAGCCCCTTTATTCAATGAACGCATTTACATCTCTACAAATATTTTTACGTTATTAATTGCCTGGAGTGCTTGCTTGAATAGAGAAATAGAATATAGATTAAAATAAATAATCCATGAAACAAAAAGAGCCTGAAATTATTTTCTCTTGCATTTTCACTCCGTTTTAAGATTAGTTTTCTACTCTCGATTCGGTATATTAATGACAATCAGTAAAAAGCACCAGCCTCAAAAACCAGTAAATCCACAAGAAACAGCAAGGAAAGTTTTTGCTGCATCACTTATCAAGGCTTACATGTAGCTTCTTGCTTTTTAGCGATTGCTCACAAGGTAGGAAAAAGTTAGTTAGATCCTGGGAAAGTTTGAAGGTTAAATAGAAAAAGGAAAAGATTGAGGGCAAGTGCTATAACCATGGTGGCAAACCTATGGCACGAGTGCCACAGGTGGCACGCAGAGCTCTCTCTGTGGGCACGTGCGCCGTTGCCCCAGTCCTAGGCCTTCAGCTGGGTTTTATAAAACCATTTCATTTTTCGCCTCCGCCGCCATGTGCAAAAAAAAAAAAAAAGGTTCAATCAATCAATTTCAACTTCTCGCAGGAAAAAAAACTTGGATTGATTGATTGAACTTTTTAGTCCCATCCAGCCTGTGTTACCACCGAAGCCACGCCCACCCAATGAGCCACACCCACCCAATGGGCCACACCCACCCGGCACCCGACGATACATAAGTGGGTTTTTGGTTTGGGCACTCGGTCTCTAAAAGGTTCGCCATCACGTACTATAATGTTGGATAAAGGTAGCGATGGTGAAGGAAACCTGCCGCAGCTCCAAATCACTCAAAATGCATTGAGAAAGAGAAAGATGGCAGATTTTATATAGATGGTCCTTGACTTATGACCGATCACTTAGTGACCATTTGAACTTAGAATGCACCACACCCCCCTCAGGCTGTCCCCCAGGGTCACATGACTGCTCAGCAACTAGTCCATATATAAAGCCATTTGCAGCATCCCACAGTCATGTGACTGCATTTTATGATTATTTTTTTTTGCAAAGTTTTTACGTCCAGTTTTCAGCAAACTGGGGTTGCTTTATGATTGTCGCATTTGCTTTATGATTGCTGTAGTCATTTAATGACTGCCCCATAAAAGGATATAAAAATTGGGTCGGTCACGTGGGTGACCCACTTTGCAAGTGTTACCGACTTATGATCATAATGGGCAGGCCCATTACAGTTATAAGTTGAGGACTACATGTATTGCGGTTTAATTCAAGCTAATCAAGTAAACCACTATCGTCCCAGCTTTGACGTCAATGAGCAGAATGGGGGAACTCAAGGCAAAATATCTGACTTGGTTTATGGCAAAACATGCATGCTGTTAATAATTATCTCACTGATTCAAATATGTCAGTTTGCTAGTTGGCAATCCTTTGAATGTCTTAATGTACCTCTTTGATATTAATCTGGTTTTACATAAGAAATAGCTTGCTTTCTGTTTGTTTCCTTTAGGATATGATATGTCCACATTTATTAGGAGATATAGCAGATATTTGAATGAGAAAGCAGTTTCCTACAGACAAGTGGCTTTTGACTTTACAAAAGTAAAAAGAGGGTAAGTATCTCACAGGGGTGATTCCGTTACTTGTTTGCTTTAAGCATGCAGAATAATTTAGAATATAAAAATTCAAAGAGTATGAAATAATTTTCGAAGCTTCAAGGAATTGATCCTTTCTGAAATCTGGTCTAGAAAATGCTTAAACAAATAACGTTAGTACTATTGTAGATAACTCTTATATCACCCCTGCTAAAAGTCCACCCTGGTAATATGCAACAATTTGAAACCAAAACAATAATGGCATGCAAGCAGTGAAAATCAACAGCAAGATTAGCTTCCAAAAATTAATATACAGTGAAATGTATAATTCTTGCTGAAATTAGAAATGGAGAGAAACAAATAAAAGTATATGATAAAATGGACCAAGAATTTGGGGGATATTGTTGCCCATAACGGGGAAAAAGTGCTTAAAAATCTTGACATTAACATTAAGTTATAACCTAAAAGAGAATTTTTACAAAATGATGCATCATTGGTATGTGGCTCCAGAAAAATTGTCTACAAGATATAAAAGCACCTCAGATTTATGTTAGAAATACGGACAACACGAACAGTCATTTTATCATGTTTGATGGACTTGTAAGAAAAACAAAAACAAATCCAGAAAATTTTGAGTTCATGCATAAACAGATAAAAAAGAATTTTGAAGACAAAGATTCAACTGAAACCAGAACATTTTTTTTGTTGGAATTAATGGGAAGACAGCTAGAAAAATCTGTGGAAAATTACTTTTATATATGATCCTTGCTATAATTCTTGTGTAAACATACAAAGTTTCTGTATGTCCACAATGGAGGAATAGTTAGTGAAGGTGATGAAACGAGCAGAGAAAAGGCAAAATTAACTTGCTTCCTTAGAGACAGATTAATTACAGGTAGTCCTCGATGTACGACAGTTCCTTTAGTGATTGTTTGAAGTTAACAACGGCACTGAAAAAAGTGACTTATGACCATTTTTCACACTTACGACTATTGTAGCATTTCCCCAGTGTCACGTGATCAAAATTGGGACGCTTGGCATGTGTTTATGATATGTTGCAGGGTCCCAGGTGATCGATCACCTTTTATGACTTTCTGATAAGCAAACTCAGTGGGAAAGTCAGATTCATCTAAGGACCATGTTGCTAACTTTACAACTACAGTGATTTTACTTAACAACTGTGGCAATAAAGGTTGTAACAATGAGGCAAAACGCACTTGACAAATGTCTCAATTAGCAACAGAAATTTGGGGCTCAATTGTGGTCATAAGTTGAGGACTCCCTGTACTTCATTTAGTAGTGACTGCAAATCCTTCTGAACTTTTTGATGAAAAACATGGAATTTATGATTTATAAATTTCCTGATTAAAATAGATGAAGGGGAGGGATCCGACGTCATCTATCTCCGGTCTACAACACGGTCCTTTCAGCAGTTCCAAGAAGGCTCCATCCCCATTTGCACCACTCAGGTGACCTGAGGACACAGATAAACCTCCAGGTGGCCTCAAGGACTCTCCAAAAGAATGCAAATCATCAGCTTTCTGCAAGGAGTATAAATCCTTCCACTCCCCACTATTCATTCAGAGCTGAAGAAGCTTCTTGGATGAGAAGCAAAACGTCTTCAAAGAGAAAATTTTTTTAGAAAGTCCAGTTGCCTCCTGAAAAAAGCATCTTTGGGACAAGTGGCGTCAGGAAGTAGGCATGTGCAAACTTTAGACTGTTGCAGACTAACAACCAGAGCTTCCAACTGGATGGAAGTTGAAGAATGTGGGGGATAATTCTTGAACATCTACTAGCATATCTGGTCCTTAAAATCCCAATCTAGCCCCCAGTTTGTGTATTTTAGAAATTCCAAACTCCGTAACTAAATAGTTTTATTGGGTAAAGGCAGGGAGGTTCAGGAATTAAGCCCAGTCCAAATCACTATCCTTATGTGGATGCATGAGGAGAAGGAAATAAAAAAAACAAGACCACTCTTAAACTCTGGAAACATATGTGGCAGGCGTTATACCAAATCCATCTAGTTAGCTAACGATTTCCTTTTCTTTTTTAATAGAGCTGATGGAGTCATGAGGACAATGAATACAGAAAAACTGTTAAAAACTGTACCAATTATACAAAACCAGATGGATGCACTGCTTGATTTCAACGTAAGTCATTTTAGCTACCCATAAAGGAATATTAGACAGGAGCTTTTAAATGATCAGAATTAATCGTGCGGTATTGATTTCAGCTTACTGAATTTATCTGATTTAACGTATGTCTCTTTAATGGCATCTAAACATCCTGTTAAATAGGAATAGGAATAGAATAGAATAGAATAGAATAGAATAGAATAGAATAGAATAGAGCTGGAAGGGACCTTGGAGATCTTCTAGTCCACCCCTCCCCTCCCCCCTGCTCAAGCAGGAGAACCTATATTATCTCAGACAGGTGGATGTCTGGTCTCTTCTTAAAAACCTCCAGTGATGGAGCGCTCACAATTTCTGGAGGCAAGCTGTTCCACTGGTTAATTGTCCTCACTCTCCTTGATTCCAGGTTGCTTTTCTCTCTGATCAGTTTCCAAACCATTGTTTCTTGTTCTGCCCTCTGGTGCTTTGGAGAATAGTTTGATGCCCTCTTCTTTGTAGGAGTAAAAACCTATGTTTGCCTACAAGTACTATGTTGGCTTATATGTGTATGGAGAGGTAGTTCTTCCAAAATATATATATTACAGAATGTACATACTGCATGACATAAAAATATGCATGTAGCTAAATAATATTGGTGAAGTACTTACGGTGCACTGTTGGGTTAGAGAAAATAGACTTCGTATATCGGCAGTAGTTCAGAATTAGTAGCTGGGTTGAAATGGTATTCAAACATGGTTTGTGTTACCACTGTTTAGAACCTATACCGTGGTTTGAACTTCAAAATGTAAGGTGGAGCATTCCTACAATTGTTTCAGCTCCTTTAAACATAGTTAACTTGATATATGAATGGAGTAGAAACCCAGAAGTGCTAGTAGGCCCAGGTAGCAAGACCAGACTTTATTCCACTGAGTTCTTCTGTTAATCGTACAGATGAAAACAATCAAAGCTGGGAAATATAATTGCTCTGGGCCAGGGGTCTTCATACTTGACCCTTTTATGACTTGTGGACTTCAACTCCCAGAATTCCTCAGCCAGGCATGCTGCCATCCCACTCCAGCTGCCTCTCCTGCCAGTCTGCAGACCCGGAAAAGTTGGGGATCTCTGAAGATAGCATGGATGTTTTTTTTCCAGTTTGCTTAGCTGCTTCTTCTTCTTTTTTGATAGGTCAACAGCAATGAACTCACAAATGGTGTAATCAATGCAGCCTTCATGCTCCTTTTCAAAGATGCCATTAGACTTTTTGCAGCATATAACGAAGGGATTATTAATTTGCTGGGTAAGCACTTTCTTCAGTCACTTACTCCTTATACTTGGTAAGATTGTGGATTTCATTTTCGAATTTTTGCAAGACAATTTCAGACCAGCTTTTAAAAGTGGCTTTCTTTACATGTAAACAGAAATAATCCTGAACGCAAGCTGCTTCAGAATAATTTTGGGCACGAACAGTCGCTTATTTAAATTATAATTTTCTTTATGGCCAATCATCACATAATCAAATGGCGTTTTCTCTTCGCTCCTTATTTATGGAATCTGCCAATATTGGTAATAGATTTGATCTGAACTCAAGGGTCATAACCTTGGTTTGTTAGATTGATTAGGGATAGGTGCCACGTTTCCGAGTAGAGTAAGCTACAGAGGTCCATTTAATAGGGAATATCCTACACCCAGTGTATGGAATTTAATGTTATAATCAAAATTCATACTTCCCTAGTCACTATGAATCAACTCCATGTAAAGAGGAAATGAAGACTGGAAAATACGACAATCAGTTTGTAGTTTGTCTCGTTCTCGATCAGTTGAATTTCTAATTTCTGCTTTTTAGACTACAGGTAGTCCTCGACTTACGACTGTAATTGTGCCTGGCAATTATGGTGATAAAGTTGGGCACCCCAGGACCAGATCTATTCTTACAACCTTTTTTTGCAATGGTTGAACCCATTGTTCGCTGTTGGGTGAATTTTGCTGGAAACTGGAAGTAAACACCAGTTCCGGCTAAAATGTCGTAAATCATGATCATGTGACTGCAGGGCAATGCAGATGCCATAAATGCGAAGCGGTTGCCGAGTATCCAAAATGCAGTCATGTTACCATTAGCAGGGAGCAAGTTGTAACTTCAGAACTGGGTTATAAGTCCCTTTGGGAGGGGGGGGTGTCTGTTGGAACTTTGGCCTGTCATAAGTCAAGACTACCTGTGTGTGCAGAGCAACAATAAAGAAAATAAAGTGTCTTCTTGCCCTGTTCTTGATATTCTCAGAATTGTTGCAGATGCAACAGAACTGGTACATTCTTTACTTACTAATTTTCTGCAGCTGGACAGGTCTGGGATACAATAAGGCATAGATTATCATTAGCACTGTAAAATTAACTTAAGTGGAACTACCTGCCAGCAAGTTACATGCAAGCCCCAAATGCATACTAGGTCATCTGGCCTGGGAATTGGGTAACATTAAAATTAAGGAAGGTATTGGGCATAATTTTGTTTAAAATTGTAGAAGAGGTGATAATGAACACAATTTGAGAAGTGCAGTTCCACTCTACATCAGATATTGAGTGTGCAGATCAGATTTTTGCCTGTCAGCTGGTCATTCAGAAATTTATAGATTTAAAAGTGTACTGTGTCTTTAGTGGAAGCATATGACAACCTGAATAGGTTTGAACTATGGAATATTTGATATTAATACGGTTTAAGTGTTGGTTATGGAACAGAGCAGTATATGATGGAAATAAAGCACATATTTAATTGAATATTTAGAAGGCAATTTGTGGAATAGAGAGCACGGAGCAAAAAGTCCCCTTCGTTATTGAATGTGTTTATGAATTAATATGTAAAAAAACATGCAATTTTACATGCAATTATGTGAAGTGTGTAAGAAACCACTCACTTGAGTTGTGCTGATTGAAGACGTGAATGTAGTTTGGTGCGCAGATAAAGTGGTGGTGTTTGCTAAGAACCTATGATTTGCCACCAGGGTTAGATTGTATGGTGCAAAATAGGGATCTGAAAACTGATGTTTTAAAGACCAGGGTGGTAGTTGTGATTGACAGAGAAAATGGAATAAACAGATACAAGTCACACACATAGATGATAAAAGCTAGAGCAAGTAGTAGTTTTAATGAAGCCTTGGATAAAAATTTTCCATTTGTTGTATGTATATATAGCGTTTTTTAATTTAAGGGTAATTTTGGTGGTGTTTTTAGAGCAGCTTAAATATATATTTATGCTGTGGAATTTCATTTTAGTATTTAGTATAAACAGGGGCTTTTTTAGAGTTCTAATTTTAAGTAATTACCTGTTTGAATTTAATTCCAGCTCACATCCCACTCTTTCTTATTTTGGAACTGTTATTGGTGCATCAGATCTTCATAATACATTGTCAGACTGCAAGGAAATGTTTGTGATGTTTAAATTTTAATAAAGTGAAGATTTGTGAACATCTCTGATCTTTGTAATTGTGTAATATACAGATTTTTGCTGTAAATAGATGATTATCTTGACTGTTGTCATTTAAAAAAAATTCCTTCTGCAGAAAAATACTTTGACATGAAAAAGAATCAATGCAAGGAAGCCCTTGACATATATAAGAAGTTTCTGACTAGAATGGCAAGAATTTCTGAGTTTCTCAAAGTTGCAGAGGTAAAAATTGCTTAGTTCATAAAGAATATTTTTACTATTTTATTATTTACTATAATTTGACTGGATATTATTGTCAAGAATTTATGGAGTGTTTAAAAATTACATTGAAAGCTTAGATCAGTGCTTCTCAATCTTGGCACTTTAGGATAGGTTGATTTCAACTCCCAGAATTCCCTAGCCATGGCTGGCTGGGGAATTCTGGGAGTTGAAGTCCACCTATCTTAAAATGGCCAAGATTGAGAAACACTGGCTTAGATTAAACCACCCTGAAGAAAAATCCAATTTAAGTATTGGGAAGATTAATATTAGTGCAGATTTAGATTTTGTGAATATTTCATTCAAGTTGGCTGCTTTCCAACACTGCTGATACACAATCCTAAGTGTTCTTACATAATAGGAATCATCTTTAAAATTTATTATTGTATTGCCATATTATCTGGGCAACTTGTTGACTGAAAATGGCTGAATCTGTTGTGAAAAGCATAGAACGTTCAAGGGAGGGTCCTAACTAATATCTGCATTTCATTACTGTGCCGTCCCATTTCCAAGCCACTGAGGGCTTTTGACAGAGAAGGAGTAAACCATCATAATAATGATTATGGTCAAGCGCTTAACAATGAACATGTTAGTCAACTGCATGGTTCAAATTGAAAGTTCATTGGAACAATATGGTTTGGCTTCCTTCTTAGCAGCAGCAAAGGGACCTGCATATGCCAGTCTGCCACAATAAAGGGCCACCCCATTAAAAAAAAGCAGATGTTTCTATTACTGTTTAATGTAGCATGCTGGGACTTGCAGATTTTTCATTGGACATCTAAGAACGCGAAGCAGATTGTCGGGAAGTTAAAAATGTTCTTCCTGAGTTTAACCTCTCTCTGGAAAAGAGGCTTGGCAAAGAAAAGAAGATAGATAAGATAACTTTTATTGTCATTTTTTTACTGTGGGCACAACGGCACACATCAAAAATGAAATTTAGTTGCCCGCTCTCAAAATGAAACATATACATGACACACACCTAAACATACAATATATAACATATGTATAGACCCACACCCCTACATATACATAACAAATATTAAATACTGTCCATCTTGAATATATAACGGAAGGAGGAAGCTTGAGAGTTCACAAAGTTAATACTGTATGGAATGAAACTATGGCTGAATCTGGATGTTCTGCTACGGATACCACGAAGCCCCCTCCTCCCAGAAGGTAACAAGGAAAACAGGTTGTGAAGAGGATGTGTAGTGTCCCAGATAATCTTACAGACCCTGCTCAAGCAACGCTTCTGTTCCCACATATTTTTTGTAGGTTATTGATTCTCATAGTAGCAATCCAAAGAAATGTGCACATTTGCAATTCTGCCAGTATTATAGCTCCAGGATCCATTGGGTTTTAATCTGAATGTGCCTGTTTGCTTAAAATAAATGGTCTTGCTCACAAAATGTTCGTCGTTTTTATTATTTTGATGAGTTAAGACATTTTGATCTTTGCTGCGTATCTGTGTTAAAATATTAAACGTAAAGGATAGTAGAACTTTCAAGACTACAATACCTTTGTAGTTGTCAGCATGTACACTAGCGGTTGTAGTGTAGTTGTAGTGCATTGCAGGTAGTCCTCGACTTACTACTATTTATTTAATGACCGTTCAAAGTTACAATGGCACTGACAAAAGCGACTTACGACCATTTTTCGCACTTAGGACCATTGCTCCATGGTCACAAGATCAAAATTCAGACATTTGGCAGCTGACTCATATTTATGACGCTTGTAGCATTCCAGGGTCACGTGATCCCCTTTTACGACTTTCCGACAAGCAAAGTCAATGTGGAAGCCAGATTCACTTAACAACCGGGTTGCTAACTTATCAACTGCAGTGATTCACTTAACAACTGTGGCAAGAAAGGTCATAAAGGTCATAAAATGGGGCAAAACTCACTGAACTGTCTCGCTTAGCAACAGAGACTGTGGGCTCAATTGTGGCCTTAAATCGAGGACTACCTGTACATTGTAATACATTATAATATATTGATAGCAATATATTGTAGTGTACTACAACAGGGATTACAGATACGTACTCTTCATCTCACACAGTGAAAAGTTTGTCGTCTTCAGGTTTTTTCCCTTCTGTAATACTGTTCACTGTGTCAATCATCCTTCTTTTATGATATAATCGCCAATGAACTTGTTTTTAGTCAAAATGTGGTTGAGGCCTTTATCTCATTCTATCTCTTTGTTCTTGCAGCAAGTGGGGATAGACAGAGGAGACATACCAGATCTTTCTCAGGTAAATCATTATTATTAATTATTATCTTGGTTGTTGTTGTTAGTTGCGAAGTTGTGTCCGACCCATCGCGACCCCATGGACAACGTTCCTCCAGGCCTTCCTGTCCTCTACCATCTTCTGGAGTCCATTTAAGCTCACGCCTACTACTTCAGTGACTCCATCCAGCCACCTCGTTCTCTGTCGTCCCCTTCTTCTCTTGCCCTCCATCTTTCCCAGCATCAGGCTCTTCTCCAGTGAGTCCTTCCTTCTCATTAGGTGGCCAAAGTACTTGAGTTTCAACTTCAGGATCTACCCTTCTAAAGAGCAGTCAGGGTTAATCTCCTCTAGGACTGACCGGTTTGATCACCTTGCAGTCCAGGGGATTCGCAGGAGTCTTCTCCAGCACCATAGTTCAAAGGCCATGCCATCTTGAGTTTTCAAAAAAGACAATTTTGGCGTAATTTCAAATGTATTGATTTTTCATCATACTTGTAGAATGGAGAATTTTTGGGTATAAAAACCGGGCGATTAAAATCTGCACGTTTACCCATGGTTCAACTTTTGCATAGGCAATTTTTACATTCTTCATGGTTGATCCTTAATAAACTGGGGGGAGGGGGCTGATAGTTTTTATTCTTGTCTGCCATTTCCCCCTTTTGGTTTATATTTTGTGGCTTTGTTATTGATATTTTTGTTTTACTTTAAACCTCTGTTGCCGCATGTCATTGTGATGACAGAGGTGGGGATATATTTGTTTATTTTTTAAAATTTTTCCTTAAAGTGCTACGTTCTTGAATGGAAATAAAATTTTGAATTTTCGTACTAAGCTAAAAAACAACAACAACACCTCTGTACAGTATATAATTGCCAAGAACCAAGAAAGGATGACAGAGATTTATAGTAATTAATATTTGGCTTAAGTAGTAACTGCTTTAAAATGTTATTCCTTGGAATGTGGAATAAATGCCAATTCTTAAATGTACTACTTTATCTGCTTTTTTCTTAAATTTATGATCTTTTTTTAAATCCGTGTCTGACAATATAATGGAATCCCACATTCTATTTAATACATTTTAATCACTGGAGGATGATGATGATGATGATGATGATGATGATGATGATGATAATGACTTTATATTGCTGCCAACCTTGCAATTACAACTAGGCAGCAAGTATAGGGTTACAAAACCAATAATCCTGAAGATTATGTTTATGCTTTTGTAATGGGTTTTATTGCTTTTAATGTTTTTTTCATCGTTTTTGTTGTGTTTTTGGCCATAACAACAGGCTTGCCAGATCTTTAGGGACTTACAATAGCAATAGCACTTAGACTTAGATACCTCTTCACAGTGCTTTACAGCACACTCTTAAGCGGTTTACAGAGTCAGCATCTTGCCCCCAATAATCTGGGTCCTCATTTTACCCACCTTGGAAGGATGGAAGGCTGAGTCAACCTTGAGCCCTGTCAGGATCGAACTGCTGGCAGTCAGCAGAGTTAGCCTGCAGTACTGCATTCTAGCCACTAGGCCACCACGACTTACAAAATGTCCACATTACTGGGAAGGTCGGCATTAAATGTTTTGGATTTTCTAATCATTTTGATGAATTGTCTTGTAGGCACCAAGTAGTCTTCTGGATGCTTTAGAACAGCACCTGGCCTCCTTGGAAGGAAAGAAAATCAAAGATTCCACTGCTGCTAGCAGGTATGTGTCAGAGGCTTTTTGTAGCTTCTTCGGATATGCCTTGAATACAGGTAATCCCCGAGTTATGAGCGTTCACTTAACGCTCGTTCAAAGTTACGTGATGAGCGCCCCCTAGTGCTTACGAGCAAATCCCGAAATTACGAATGTTGTCGCACCACGGCAGTCGTTCGCCCTTACGAGTGACCGCAGTGGCTCTGTAACATTCACCGTGGTTATTCCCTCCCTCCCTCCCCACCCCCGCCCCGGGTCTCTCTAGGCCAGGGGTAGGCAACCTTGGCTCTTTTATGACTCGTGGACTTCAACTCCCAGAATTCCTGAGCCAGCCATGCTGGCTCAGGAATTCTGGGAGTTGAAGTCCACGAGTCATAAAAGAGCCAAGGTTGCCTACCCCTGCCCTTGGCACCAGGCCTTCAATACTCACTCTGCTAAGATCAAGATCCTTCGCTTTCTTGGCTGCTCCAGGCCTTCGGTGCCTTCGCAGAGAATGGAGGCCTAAAGTAACGCAAGATCACGCGAGATCAGTGGGGCGAGATCTCACGCTACTGATCTCGCGTGATCTCATGGTACTTTTAGGTCTCTGTTCTCTGCAACAGAGAACGGAACCGAAGCCGGTGGAAGCTTCCACATGCCTCCGGAGGCTGGATCTGGGCATCGGAGGCCTTTTCCAGGCCGCTGCTGCATGGATATGAGGCTGGGGGACACTTGCGCCCTTCCCCCGTGGCCCGATCCAGGCTCCGGATGCCTTTTGCAGTCCGCTGCCGCCCGGATCTGAGGTCGGGGGACGCTTCTGCTGTCACCCCTGCGGCCGGAACCGGGCTCCAGAGGGCTTTTCCAGGCCACTGCCGCCCGGAAACGGACTGCCGGAGGGCTACGTAAGCAACCCCCAGCCTAAGATCCGGGCGGCAGAGGCCTGGAAAAGGCCTCCGGAACCTGGATCGGGCAGTCCGGATCGGGCAGTCCGGATCGGGCAGAACCTGGATCGGACAGTCCCCACAGGGGACCCCGGCCCTTTTCCAGGTGAGTCCGGCGGGGCAGGGAGGGAAGGGGAAGCATGAGGTATCTTAGTGGACCAGGGAGACCTTGGGAGCCTGTTCCATCATTAAGCCCCCCCCATGGCCTTCCCCACCCTGAGATCCCTCATGTGCAGTTAACGAGCCGTGTCCATCTTAACGAGCAAGGGAGTGATCTCATTCGAGGTACGCGATTCCCTCTACGAGTTTTCGAGTTACGAGTGGAATGGGCAGGCTCCATTACACTCGTAACTCGAGGACTACCGTTATTTTAATTTTTGTAGCCAAGTTCCTTTGCCTGACAAAGTTTGACATCAGCTGCTCTGCTTTGTAAACAGCAAATGGGAAATTATGTGTGACACTCCCTTAGAGGGCAAGACCAGTCTTGGCCCTCGTGTTTGTGTATATAAAGAGGTCTTGTGGACGTCCTAGACATGAAATGGTTTCTATGGAGATTCTCAATTATCCAGGTCAGCCTTGTCACAAAGGTGGGTTTTTTTCCCCCAAAAGACAAGTGAACTTCCTTTGTTTTTCCTTGAAGACGTTTCGCTTCTTATCCAAGAAGCTTCTTCAGTTCTCTGAGAACTGAAGAAGCTTCAGTTCTCTGAGAACCGAAGAAGCTTCTTGGATAAGAAGCAAAACAGCTCCAAGGGAAAAGAAAAAGTCCACTTGCCTTTTGAAAAAGCACCTTTGGGACATCTGAAATGGTGTAATCTAGAAAAAGCTTCTGCACTTGAATTTGTAGAAACGTGGTTGCTGCAGTTTTTTCTATGCTGCTTCCGTATCTGTAGTGATCCTTCTGGGCTTCAGTTTTTTATTTCCTACAAAAAGGATGGCGGAACAAAGATGAAATTGCTAATGGTGTGTTAGTGCTGGATGCTATTTTCCCTTTAAAAACAGTTTTGAATTTTGTGTCTACTTATTTCTGCAATTAATCATTCTTCCAGAAGAGAAGATTCAATGACTTTTGAAGGAAATACCTCTGGCTGATCTTATTGTTCAGTTATTGTCTTTTATTAAGCAAAACCTTTAGCATTGCTTTCCTTCCGTGATATAATCGCCATTTCAAGAGTTTTGGTTGCTGATTATTTTACTGAACTCCTGATACAAGCTTGTATAAGACATCCATACTTTACAACTTGGAGTGACACCATTCTCGTCTTTCTGATTTTTCCCTTTGGCACTACTGGGACCATAATAGTTAATTAAAAACGTCGCTAGAAGGGAAAGGGAGGGTGGTTGGATGGTAGAAAGGGTAAAATAAAGATTAATAGTCCCTATTTACTCTAGGAAAAAGTAGTTCACCATTGTTCCCAACAGCAGTAAATCTGTGGGACCAGTCTGACTGCAAGTAAGTGATTGAAAAGCACCCTATGAATATTCATGGCCCAGGATACTCCAATACCACAATGGCTACTGCATCTCCTATAACAGTGATGGCGAACCTTTTAGAGACCCAGTGCCCAAACTGCAACCCAAAACCCACTTATTTATCACCGTGTGCCGTGTGGGCGTGGTCGTGGTGGTCATGGCATACTGGGTGGGCGGGGCCAGGGTGGCAGGGGCCAGTCCCTCACCATCTCCGGGGCACGGCATACGTGCCCACAGAGAGGGCTCTGAGTGCCGCCTCTAGCACGCGTGCCCTAGGTTCGCCACCACTGTCCTATAATTTATTGCATAAAAGCCAAACAAAACAAGATACCCTATCAAGTTCTCAAGGCTGAACTGGCGATGCTGCTCTATTTAATCCCTCTGAAGCCTTACATTATCTTGAGCAGCTTGGTTAACGTCATGTCTGTGGGGCATGTAATTGGGAATGAATAAAGCCTAATAAATAGGCAGTGTATCAATCTGGTATAAAATGTAATTAAACTTCAGCACCAGTTTTGGTTGAAGCAAATATTAATAAATGCGAAAGAACAAAGTGGAACAATGACTGATGACGTTCTTTTACCGGTCCACCATAGATAGCGTCCTCTGACATTACATTATGGTGTGGGATGCTGCCTTGACAGCCGCGGATAGAAAGACTGTCAACGCTGCAAATACTGTATATTCTTGCTTTGACAATATGCAGAACTGTCTGGTATTTTTTATAGTTAAATCAGGCAACAGTGAAAGGGGAGGAGAATAAGGAAAGTAAAAGAAAGAAAAAGAAACTGGAAGTAAATCACATCTTCCAAGTTAATTGGAAGATGTGAACCATGACCCCAAAATAGAGGAGGGAAAAATGCCTGGAATGTATGTGCAACGGAAAAGAATCTCAGATCTAAGCATTTCCACCATGCCGTACTGACATCTCTGTAACCTTAATAAATGCTTTTAGGATAAAAATATGCCTGAAAGTCCTTTTAAGTGTTNCCCCTGAGATATTGGAACACTGCTATCATGTCCCCCCTCGTCATTCTCTTCATTAAACTAGATTATTGTTGCTTCTTTCATAACCTTTTAAAAACGTAAGATCCCCAAGAGTATAAATCTCTTTTAGGATTCAGGGAGGGAAGCCATTAATTTCTAGACTACAGTAAATCCACCTTGGTCACAAAAGGGAACTTTTCCATGGTGATTGCTGAGTAAATGAAGTACAACAGAATCCCTTTTCCTGTCTACAATATATAACAGTCGGTTTCCTATTATCCCATTTTGCTAGGGCCACCACGCTTTCCAATGCAGTTTCTTCCCTGGCAAGCACCGGCCTCTCTCTCACCAGAGTCGACGAAAGGGAAAAACAAGCTGCGCTGGAGGAAGAACAAGTCCGTTTAAAACTTCTAAAGGTTGGTGTTGGTTTTTTTTCCTTTAGACCAGGGGTAGTCAACCTTGGCTCTTTTATGACTCGTGGACTTCAACTCCCAGAATTCCTGAGCCAGCTTAGCTGGCTCAGGAATTCTGGGAGTTGAAGTCCACGAGTCATAAAAGAGCCAAGGTTGACTACCCCTGCTTTAGACCATTGTATTTGAATTCAGTTGTGTATTCATTTACCTCAGGGGTGTCAAACTCAATTTCACTGAGGGCCGCATCAGCATTACGGTTGCCCTGGGGGTGTGTGGCCAGGGTGGGTGCGGCCTACTGGGTGGGTGTAGATGGAGTGGGTGTGGCCTACTGGGTGGGCGTGGCCAGCTCTACCTCATCTGCGTCAACCGTGGCAAATTTAAGATGCGGGGGGACTTTACTTCATGCTGGCTGGGGAATTCTGGGAATTGAAGTCCGTGCGACGTAAAGTTGCCGTGATTGAGAAACGCTGCTTTTTAAATCGGCTTCCGTATGTACGATGTGCCTTGGATTGCAGAAAGATATTTTAAAAAAAATATGGGCTGAATGAATACCTTTGGAACCAATTTTCTTTTAAAAGTGCCCAGGACACCTGACCAGGACACAAAATGCTAGCGATAGAAAACTGGTTGCACGGTCTACCTTAGTTTCTCATGGAACCTCCATCAAGTACATTTTGAAAAACCCTACTCTCAATGATTGGGACTTCAATTTCCATCATCCCCAAATAGCATACCAATAGCGATGGAATATGTGAGAGCTATTTCAAAATGTTTTGCGTTCAGAGCACACAAGCCAATTCACACACAATACATAGCTTAGTAGAGCAGTGGTTCTCAACCTGTGGGTCGGGACCCCATTTGGGGTCGATCGACCATTTCACGGGGGTCGCCAAGCAAGGCTGTCCGCCATTTTTTTTGTCTGCCATTTTTTTTTGCCCGCCATTTTTTCCCCCTTTTCCGGCGGGTGCCTTACCTCCCTTAGGCTGGGCCAGCTGGTGGTCGGCCTGCTCCGTCTCTGCCGCTTGCCAGCTACGCCTCGGCCGGCGCAGGGGGCGGAACCACGCATGTGCGGCGCTCCCGGGCAGGGAAAGTCCTCGACTTACGACCGGTTGGGTAGTCCTCGACTTACGACCGGTTTAGTCCTCAGCCTGCGACCGGTTTAGTTCTCGACTTACGATCGGTTGGGGTCGCGGCATTAAAAAGGTTGAGAACCACTGTAGTAGAGTATTTAAGCTGAACAGTCTTTAAAATTGTCAATTGGTAATAGACTTAGAAATGGAAAGCAGGGTAATCCCACTAGGGATACTAAAGAACAGCTCTCTCTGGTTTTCCCTCTCCCCGTGGTGTAGCCTTACAGCCAGTCATTATAAAGGAATTTGTAATATTAAGAATTTGGATTTATTTTCTTCTCTTTCCTCCCTTTGGAGTAAAGAGGAGGAGGGAGAACAGCAGGGCAACTGGGATTGTCAACTAACCAGTTCCGCAATATAATCTGAACTTTCTTTGGGCATTCCCCACACATGTCAGTGGGGTTTAGTCATTGCTAGGAATCCACCCAGGAAGTTGGGTTTTGTGTGTGTGGATGTGGGAAGACAAAAGAGGGGTTGGAAGCTAGTGATCACTTGCATAGAACCACTTGGTACCACTGGTGTTGTGATAAATGAGATTTCAAGAACAGTCTCGAGATGGGAGTAGGAACCCCCCCCCATTCCTTGTGGAGGTTTTTTCCCCCCCTATTATCCCCTTGCAGAGAGGTGGTTTTTTTCTTTAGTCCTTTGCAGAAGGTCTCTCTCTCTCTCTCTCTCTCTCTCTCTCTCTCTCTCTCTCTCTCTTTCTTTCTTTCTCCTCTCTCTCTCTCTCTTTTTCTTTCTTTCTCCTCTCTCTCTCTCTTTCTTTCTTTCTTTCTTTCTCCTCTCTCTCTCTCTCTCTCTCTCTCTCTCTCTCTCTCTCTTTCTTTCTCCTCTCTCTCTCTCTCTCTTTCTTTCTTTCTCCTCTCTTTCTTTCTCTTTCTTTCTTTCTTTCTTTCTTTCTTTCTTTCTCCTCTCTCTCTCTCTCTCTCTC
>NW_015386273.1:690668-692692 GCF_001527695.2 Protobothrops mucrosquamatus | reverse complement strand
TCTCTCTCTCTCTCTCTCTCTCTCTCTCTCTCTCTCTCTCTCTCTCTTTCTTTCTCCTCTCTCTCTCTCTCTCTTTCTTTCTTTCTCCTCTCTTTCTTTCTCTTTCTTTCTTTCTTTCTTTCTTTCTTTCTTTCTCCTCTCTCTCTCTCTCTCTCTCTTTCTTTCTTTCTCCTCTCTCTTTCTTTCTTTCTTTCTCCTCTCTCTCTTTCTTTCTCTTTCTTTCTTTCTTTCTTTCTTTCTTTCTCCTCTCTCTCTCTCTCTTTCTTTCTTTCTCCTCTCTCTTTCTTTCTTTCTTTCTTTCTTTCTTTCTTTCTCCTCTCTCTCTCTCTCTCTCTCTCTCACACACACACACACACTTAATCCCTTGCAGAGTTTTTTTTTCTATTCTGTGGAACTGATTCACCTGATTTCCTATTCTGGTTTTATTCTTCCAATAGGAGCAGCGTCTAAAAGAGCTTGCAAAGAAACCCCACACATCTTTCACCACAGCCTCTTCCCCTGTGTCTAATACTGCAGGAAGTATAATGACCACACCAGCTATTGATATTTTTTCCACACCCAGTTCTTCAAACAGGTAAGATTCAGAAGAGCTGTTCTGCCAGGTGTTAGTCAGGGAAATGCCAGACAGGCCGAAAGCCAGGGGTGGGTGACTTTGGGCTAGTCCTGGACTAGGCAACCTTGGCTCTTTTAAGACTTGTGGACTTCAATACCCAGAATTCCTGAACCAGCCATGCTGACTCAGGAATTCTGGGAGTTGAAGTCCACAAGTCATAAAAGAGCCAAGGTTGTCTACCCCTGGGCTAGTCACAATCTCTCTGCCCGATTCACCTCACAGGGTTGCTGTTGTAGAGACAGTAGGAGGGGGAAAAAGGTGTATTGCAGGGGTCTCCAACCCCGGTCCTTGGACCGGTACTGGGCCACAGCATGCCAGCAACCGGTCCACGCAAACAAGCAAAGCCCCATCCGTGGGATGCAGGCAACACACAAAACCACACCCCCTCCGGTCCGTGGAAAAACCTCTCTCCACGGAACCGGTCCCTGGTGCCCAAAAGGTTGGGGACCTCTGGTGTATTGGATATGTTGACCAAGTTATTTGTAAAAAAAATAAAGTGGAATACAATACATAATAAATAAAAATGTAAATGTTCGTTTGTTCAAAATCTTAAATCTCCGAAAGTTCTTCACCGATTGCTTTGAAATTTTGACACGACGTTGCATTCAAATACGTGCGTGTTTTTATATACCTACTATTATATAGATGCCACACCTGTGTTAGATAAAAACATGCTTTTTTTGAAAAACAGCGCCATCTGTTGGACGTAAAAGCAATACATGCTTTTACCAGACTGAGCCACAGCAATGCGTGGCTGGGTACAGCTAGTAATAAATAAAAAAGGTCATAGCACCATTCCCCACCCCCTGAAGTACATTGCAGGAAGAGGTTTTTGGCCCAGAGGGGATACTAAAATGCTGTTTTGTAACGTGGAACTATGAGTGAAAGTGTCCTTTGGGAATAGCGGCCTCCTTGAGTCTGATGAGCTACCTCTTTAGTTTCTGACTTTGGTTTACCAGGTAGTGAATTCTGTATCCAGGCCCCATCCTAGGTGTGTTCACAGGGGCTGTTCTGAAGAGCTCCTTAAATGGAAGCAGTGGCGCTGCTGTTTTAAATATTTACAATGCTCTTCTCTGTGTTATTGTTTCTGTAGTTCATCCAAGCTGCCAAATGACTTGCTTGATTTACAGCCAGCTTTTCATCCAGGTGTGCATCCAATATCCTCTGCACCACAAGTGGGAGGGACCTGGGGAGGTAAGAGATTTTGTTGTGATTATAATAATAATAATAATAATTTAATTTGTACCCCGCCCTTCTCCTCACCGGACTCAGGGCGGCTAACAGCCTTGTAAAACCACAATACAATAAATATCCATTAAAACCAAATTAAAAGAAAATATTTGAAGCGGCCAATCGTTAAAATTAACCTTTAAAATACCCTTAAAAACCCCACTAAAATTCCCTAGGCCAG
>NW_015386273.1:642349-689550 GCF_001527695.2 Protobothrops mucrosquamatus | reverse complement strand
TCAGGAAGTTTCTCCTTAGTTCTAGGTTGCTTCTCTCTTTGGTTAGTTTCCACCCGTTGCTTCTTGTCCAGACTTGAATAAAACCATTTTAAAATAATTCAAGAGAATGATATATAAGATGCAAGTTATGCCTCACTGTTAAGGAAGTTGTGCTTAGCTCATTACAATTCTATTCTAAGACATAAATGTGTCGCTGGTATCTTCCTTCCTCCATTTTCCCCGTCTCCCTTTCTCAGTAATGATTCATCTTCATTTTTGCATCAAACCGGAGGGAGTAGGTTTAAGGCTTGAACTGTCAGGTTGACTTTAACAAGAGTAATAAGTAGGTTTCAGTCTGCTTTCAGTCTCTGGATAGGAAAAAAAACACCATTATTTGTAGAAATACTTTGAAGTAAAAACAGGAAGCTTCCTTATCTTATATATAAATAAAAATGTAAATGTTCGTTTGTTCAAAATCTTAAATCTCCGAAAGTTCTTCACCGATTGCTTTGAAATTTTGACACAACGTTGTATTCGAATACGCGCGTGTTTTTATATAGCTATATTATATAGATGTCACACCTGTGACAGGTAAAAACATGCTTTTTTAAAAAAACAGCGCCATCTGTTGGACGTAAAAGCAACACACGCTTTTACCAGACTGAGCCACAGCAACACGTGGCCGGGTACAGCTAGTACTATATAAGGGTTGATCCTTTCAAAACCCAACTTTAGGATACTTCTGTCAGGCTCTTGGTTGACCATGATTTCATATGGAACTTTTTCGGCCAGACAGTTCGTTATTCGTGAAACCATTTGACATGGACATACTATGACCCATATTTATCTGTTTGTTGCGTTTGTCTTTCCATCAGGAACTCAACGTGACGTTCATAGCACTTCCTAACTAAGAAAGGAATTAGATGTAACTCTTCCACAATGCTTTTCCAGGAAAAAAAAAATGCTAAAAGCTTGCCTTATTAAAAAGGCAGCCAACAGACTAAGTCACTGTAAAAGAGCAGAGTTCTCTGCAAGCATACAATCTTGAAGATGAATTTGATTTATTATTGTAACTTTCCAGAATTTAAGAATTAAAAAAAAATACCTGTAAACATCACGATTCTGTTTTGTATTTGCCCCTTTGCTATGTTTGAAGAGAATTGTGGAAGGTAGAAAGAATATTAAAAGCTCCTTCCGTTCGGATTTTATGTCCTCTTTATCTTCTTCTTTTTTTTTCCTAAATAACAATGCAGTTTTTTATCCTGCTTGCTTTTTCTATCCGATCTGCCTTTCACATTGCAATGAGATGGTTATGCACTTTCTTTTAAGCCGTGGTGTTTTATACGGTGTGATTCAGAGTAACCATGTTTCTATGGTAGCTGTTCATTAAGAGGGGAGGGGGCTGAAGCAGAATTCCTCCCCCCCCTTTTTTGGTAGTGATAGCCAAAGTAGCACCCTATCTAAAATTGTTAAGTACATGGAAGAAAATCTGTATGAAGGTCATAATTATAGTTCTGAGAGTTTTCTTAGAGAAAATGATAAGCCACAGTAAGGTGCTTTTTTTTTTTATTACCTCAGTCTGTCATTTGATGCATATGTTCAGCTTTATCTTCTATCACCTACCCCATAATCCTCAGCTAGAATGGACTTATAATTACGCTCATTTGAAGATTATGGAAATTGAAGCCCAGCTCACCTGGAGAGCAAAAATTTGGGGAAAGCTGTGTAGCCTTTTTGGGGGAAGCAGTGTGTTGAAGAAATGGGGAAGCGCTGGATAAAAATAGATTTTATTTCAATTAAAATTTGAAATTCAGTGTATTTAATAGGATTATTCCCCTTGTTCCTTTCTGTCATGCTGAAATAATAATAATAATAATAATAATAATAATAATAATAATAATAATAATAATAAGAAGAAGAAGAAGAAGAAGAAGAAGAAGAAGAAGAAGAAGATGAATACGAAGAGAAAGAGGAAGAAGAAGAAGAAAAAGAAAAAGAAAAAAGAGGAAGATGAATAGGAAGAAGAAGAAGAAAAAGAAAAAGAAGAAGAAAAAGAATGAAAAAGAAGAAGAAAAAGAAAAAGAAAAAAGAGGAAGATGAATAGGAAGAAGAAGAAGAAGAAAAGTAATAGTAGTAGTAGTAGTAGTAGTAGTTGGAAGGGACCTTGGAGGTCATCTAGTCCAACCCCCTGCTCAGGCAGGAAACCCTATACCATTTTGGACAAATGGCTGTCCAGTCTCTTCTTAAAAACCTCCAGTGTTGGAGCATTCACCGCTTCTGGAGGCAGGTTGTTCCACTGGTTGATTGTTCTACCTCTCAGGAAGTTTCTCCTTAGTTCTAGGTTGCTTCTCTCCTTGATTAGTTTCCATCCGTATAATTCAACAGGAAATTCTGGTATTGCCCTGGGGTTCTGAGCCCCCATTTTGGAAGAAGCACAGGCAGCTTTGGAAAGTTCATTTCTGCTCCGAGATTGTGATTGGAAGTGGAACCAAGGGTGCTTTTTCAAGAGACAACTGGGCTTCCTTTGCTTTTCCTTGAAGACGTTTCGCTTTTCATCCAAGAAGCTTCTTCAGTTCTGACTTGAGAATAGAGTCAAATTGAGCCAGAACTGAAGAAGCTTCTTGGATGAGAAGGGAAACGTCTTCAAGGAAAAGCCAAGAAAGTCCAGTTGCCTCTTAAAAAAGCACCTTTGGGACAACCCTGATGTGGATGGGCTGAGAATCTCTATAGACATTGGAAGCAAACGTTAGAAATACTTGCTAGACCAGTGTTTCTCAACCTTGACAATTTTAAGGCATGTGGACTTCAACTCCCAGAATTCCACAGCCAGCATTGCTGGCTGTGGAATTCTGGGAGTTGAAGTCCACATGCCTTAAAATTGTCAAGGTTGAGAAACACTGTGCTAGATGGCATTAGAGAGTCCCTGTTTGCAATTTTGTTCATAGATGAGAAAGCTATAAGACAAAAATCTCACAACTTGAGGCTTGGTTTTCCGTTACCTGCACTTAGTTTCCACATTGAACCGAGAAAACTGATCTTTAACCTTTCAAAAGACTAGAAAGTGGCTTTTAATTTTTGCAGGTACTTATTCTGCTTTGATATTTTTTGATAAACCGTCGAAGTTTATAAGCCAACTGTATAAAATAGGAAACATTATACTGTGAGCCACTCAGAATGTTAGGAGGTGGAGGTACCAAAATCGCTGAACGAATGAATTAGGTCTGTGGAATTCATATCCAAAACCCACAAAGATCAGAATGAGCTGTTGAGTTGCTTGCCTCTGATCTCAAATAGTGTCTCAAGAGTTCTCTGTTAGTTGCTGGATAAGGTATTTGAAAGAGGTAATATTGAAAACATGAACAGTCATGGCCTGTGATGGAGAAACTTGCAATTTCAACCAAGGTGTCTTCTAACAGCAACTGAGAAGAATATTTCATAGGGCTGATAAAATGGGCCCTAATCTTCAGAGAGATTCATACTGTAATACATTTGTTAATCTTTAAGGAGATGCAAGACTCGAATCAGTGTTCTATTGGACAAAAGAAGCTGGTTGTACAATAGACATTGTGAACGACATCGGTACCATTGTACAGTTTCAGACAAAAGGTGCTTGTGTTGGACATATCAGTTCAGTATCTAACATACTGATGTGAGAGTAGACAAAGATTAATTGCATGCACAGATGGTAAAAGTCCAAAGTACGACTGTGGGACTTTCCTTCCAATAATGATGGAAGTGCACGTACCTCCACCTTGGCATTTACTTTCCATTTATTGACTGATAAATCCAGTCACATCAGGTCGCTGTTGACTCTTAGAAACCACATAGATAGATTGCATTTCTTACTTTTTTGAAATTTGCAGAGATGTTAGTAAATTTGTAGGTTAAATAGATAACTGTATATAGCAATGAAAGGAAACTTTTGCAGTGTTATAACGCAGCTTGGAGATAACATCTAGCCAATCTCAATCAACCTTGAAAAGCTAAGCATGGTCAGACCTGATTAGTACTGGAGTGAGAGACTGTCAGGAAATCCCTAGGCTATAAACTAGACTGGAAAATTGCAAAAAAAAAAGAGGAAAAATCCCCGAAAAGAGCAGTGCAAATCACTTCAATATTGTTGTCACGAAAATCACAAAAATATGTTCATGAAGTCATCAGGAGCTGAGCCGGATTCTGTAGAGACGTGTATATACACTGAACAAATTAACTAATTTAGCTTGATCATGATAGCTATTTCGATTTGAAGACAAAAGACGTGATTCAGAGCACATGGGGTTATGAACGTAGCATGTATCTGCAGCTCTTAAAACCACTTCCCAGAATTGCTGAACAACGATGCTGGCTAGTCACGCAGTCTCCAGAAAAAGCATTAGCTGTTTTGCTCTGTGTGAAAGTATTTGCAGAATAGCAAGCTTGTTAAGATGTTGATTTCCTAAAGAAATTGATTTTCTTAGTAGACTGTGCTTGTACGGGAAGTCCTTGACTTAACGGCCACAATTGAGCCCAGAATTTATGTTGCTTTGTTAAGTGAGTTTTTGCCTCATTTTATGATTTTTCTTAACACATTTCTTAAATGAATCACTGCAGTGGTTAAATTAGTAACACGGTTGTTAAGCGAATCTGGCTTCCCCATTGACTTTGCTCGTCAGAAGGTTGCAAAAGGTGATCACGTGACCCTGGAACACTGCAATTGTCATAAATACGAACCAGTTGTCAAGCATCCAATGTAAATTACATGACCGTGGGGATGCTGCAATAGTCATAAATATGAACCAGTTGTCAAGCATCCAATGTAAATTACATGACTGTGGGGATGCTGCAATAGTCATAAGTGTGAAAAATGGTCATAAGCCGCTTTTTTCAGTGCCGTTGTAACTTCAAGTGGTCACTAAATGTACCGTTGTCAGTCAAGGGCTACCTGTACAGTACTCTGCAGTTGATTAATATGAATGCATGTACCATCTCCTTGTAAGTGTAATTAGTAGGGGTTTTTTTTAGCTAAAGATATTATGCAAACATTTAGCTAAGGATAGTAGGCAAACCACTAAGTGGTCACATTAATCAGAATTCGAAACTCATAATTGCAGTTTAACATTCCACTTAACTAGAAAGAGCAGCCATTCTCCCCATTAAAAAAGAGTTGCTGATTGTTATTCAGGCCACCATTTAGAAAGAGGATAAAGAGTTATTGCATGCATTAGCCAGAATAATTTAATCTATCAAATATGCCCCCTGAATGATCTGGATGCAAACTGTAAACAATTAAGTATCTGCTTAATGTTCTTCCTGAATACTAATACATAGCTAATTTGGTTCCCCTTCCTTTTCCTTCTTGTTCCACCTGGACTGTTGCAGATCCTTTCACATCCACTCCTGAGGCTGTTGACGATGCCATTCCAAACTTAAATCCTTTCCTCACAAAATCTAGCAATCACCTCTCCTCTGATGCACTCCCTTCTTTCACTTCTAGGACACCAACTCATGAGATGTTTGTTGGTAAAGTACTGGCTGGCTAGCTGGCTTTTCTTTTCTCTGATGGGACTTGTCAGTCGTAGACAAATTCTAAGGTCTTTCAGTAGGAGGGGGGAAAAAGAGTCAGTTTCTGAACATCTATCTTAATATCTGCTAATAATTTAATTCAGGGGTCTCCAAACCTGGCAACTTTTAAGAGTTGTGGACTTCAACTCCCAGAATTCCTCGGCTGACTGGCTGAGGACTTTCGGAAGTTGAAGTCCACAAGTCTTAAAAGTTGCCAAGTTTAGAGACCCCTGATTTAGGTAAACCCCAGGTAGTCCTCAACTTATGACCACCACCGGGGCTGGGATTTCAGTTGCTAAGCCTATATGGTCAGTAGCCAATGCATCCCGTGCCCAGAATGAGTTGATAACCATTTTTACCATGGTTGTTAAGCAAATCACGTGGTTGTTAAGGGAATCACGCTATCGTTAAGCAGATCCAGCTTCCCCAATTGACTTTGCTTACCAGAAGCCAGGCTGGGAAGATTGCAAATTTGTGGTCACGTGCCCTCAAGATGCAGCAACCCTTGTCATTGCAAGTCAGTTCACAAGCACCTGAATTGCAATCACATAGCCTCTGGCATTGTAACTTTGAACAATTGTTAACATTTGTAAGCTGAGGACTACCTATATCACTAAATTTTAAAGACGTGAATGATGGGGAGGGGGTTATGTTAGATTCCTTTCCATCTACCTGTCTGTCTTCTCTCTGTTTGACTCAATATCAGTTTTTCATTGATTTTCTCCTGGAAGGGATTAAACTTTGCTTTAGTCAGTCATTAATATTTGGGGGGGGGGGCAGACACTAAATGGTCCTACCACAGGGAGCAACCCAGTGATCTACCCCAGTTCATATCCTGCTCATGTAATAATTCTCATGGGTGCCCTTAATCCTTTTGTGACTTTGGTCAGTAAGTTAAGGAAGGTTACAGTGCTATCTGATCTGAGAAATATAACCCCCAAATATTTTCTGCCCAAATCTTTTGACTTTCAGTTTAACTTTTCTGGTTGTCTAGATGACTTCAAGCTGGGTTTTTTTTTTTAACCAGACTCTCTGGGGAAACCCATATAATCATCCACTGCAGGTAGACTTCAGCTTTTGATTGAACCCGAAATTTCTGTTGCTAAGTAAGACATTTGTTAAGTGAGTTTTGCCCTGCTTTACGACCTTTCTTGCCACCGTTGTTAAGTAAATCGCTGCAGTTGGTAAGTTAGTAACCCGGTTGTTAAGTGCATCTGGTTTCCCCATTGACCTTGCTTGTCAGAAGGTCGCCAAAGGAGATCACATGACCACAGGACAGGGGTAGGCAACCTTGGCTCTTTTATGACTCGTGGACTTCAACTCCCAGAATTCCTGAGCCAGCATGGGGAAAACTTTGGCCCCTTCGTGACTCGTGGACTTCAACTCCCAGAATTCCTGAGTCAGCCACGTTGAGGGAAAAGGGAGAGGTTTCCAAACTGAACCATGCTGGCTCAGGAATTCTGGGAGTTGAAGTCCACGAGTCATAAAAGAGCCAAGGTTGCCTACCCCTGCCCCAGGACAATGCAACCGTCATAAATATGGGTCAGTTCCCAAGCGTCTGGATTTTGATCACCTGACCAGGGGGATGCTGCAAAGGCCGTAAGAGTGAAAAACGGTCATAAGTCACTTTTTTCAGTGCCGGTGTAACTTTCAACTGTTACTAAACAAACTGTTGTATGTCGAGGACTGCTTGTAAACAGCTCTTCCACTTTACTTTCCCCCACTTTTGAGATATAAAATGTAACATTTAACATTCATTCTCTCTCTCTCTCTCTCTCTCTCTCTCTCTCTCTCTCTCTCAGATGTCATGTAGTTATAGTCTTAACTTAGTGTCTGAATGTTTGGTTATCCATTATAATAGTGTGCATTGTTTTTCTTTTTCCATAACATTCCTCCTTTGCTCTTCTGCTTCACCTGTTTCTATCAGATTCTTTTTCTGGCCCACAAGCTTATCCTAATGCTTCCCATTTCTGCAGTGAACCCTCAACTGTAGCTGGTCTATTTGAAGGTAGGTAAAAAAATTTAGAGCGCAGGAGTTTTGTTCCTGATGCAGGCAGACGTTCATAGTTAATTCAGTTTTTAAACCTTCCGGTGAATAAATTGTGAGTTCTAGTCCTGATAGGCACAAAGCCAGCTGGGTGACCTTGGACCAGATTTTCTCTCAGCCCTTAGAAAGAAGCAATAGCAAAAGCACGTCTGAAACCTTGCCAAGAAAACTGCAGGGACTAGTTCAGGCAGTTGCCAGGAGCCCACACTGGCTCAAAGACATTTTAAAAATGGGGGGAAACAGTTTATGTTCTTTAAACCTCAAAGGGCTTTTTAATTTCTCTTTTTTGGAAAAGCAGTATATTGTTGTCCAGAATATTGTAAATACTGGGTTTTGCCTATTCGTTTCTGCTGTTGTTCAACCATAGATCATAATCATATATCTTCTGGCGATGTCCCAAAGCTGCTTTTTCAAAAGACAACTTGGACTTTCTTTGTTTTGCTTGGAAGGCGTTTCATTTCTCGTCCAAGAAGCTTCTTCCGTTCTGAAGAAGAACTGAAGAAACTTCTTGGACGAGAAGCGAAACATCTTCAAGCAAAACAAAGAAAGTCCGAGTTGTCTTTTGAAAAAGCACCCTTGGGACAACCATGACTTGTATGACTGAGAATCTCCATAGATATTCTTCTGGCGATGGTTTTCCTAAGTAAGCCCACTGCCTTAATACATTTTGTTTATTTTATTACCTTAAGACAGGGGTAGGCAACCTTGGCTCTTTTATGACTCGTGGACTTCAACTCCCAGAATTCCTGAGCCAGCATGGCTCAGCTTGGAAACTTCTCCCTTTCCCCTCAGCATGGCTGGCTCAGGAATTCTGGGAGTTGAAGTCCACGAGTTATAAAAGAGCCAAGGATGCCTACCCCTGCCTTAAGATAAAAGTTCAACATGTATGAAAAGGCATTCTGGTTGGTCTTTTCTTAAACAGGAAAAATGACAGGCAGTTGATGTCAGTTTTGGTTTTATAACAGTTTTAAAATGGAGAATGTGGGAAACACTATTTAAGTAATACTTACCATACTGAGGGAAAGTCCTTTTTTTAAAAAACTGCTGGCAGTTGCATTAGAAGATGTTTAGTACAATATCATTATCCCATTTGAAATAGAATTACATATAGTTATATTTTGAGTTGTTCTCAGCACAGTGATAACATATGGACCATACAGTTCTGTGGGAAAGTATTCTTCATTTAGATGTTTGGATTGTTTGCCGACCTAAACCTCATAAAAGCATAACAGGACCTAACATGAGCAACTCGTGCTAGTAAACCTCAATTAATGGACCAGAATTCTTACACAGACCCATCAGAGATTAATCACAAATTATAGAAAGCATTGATAGCAATTATTGTAACTAGAGCTGGTGAATAACTAGAGTTTCTGAATCTAAGGGGGTGATAACTTCTTATCATGTGGTGAGGGAGCACCCAACAATATTGTTACCCGTTCTGTTGGATTCCAATTATGTATTAGTAACACAATAATTAGTAACATGAAGTTAACATTCCATAGCACAGATATGGAGAAGTTCAGAAAATTCAAAACGGAGCAAATTATTTTTTCATAGAAGTGTGTCGGGAACCTAAGAACCGCTTTAATCAGCTCAACGGTTCATCTTGTCATCCTGGA
Organism: Protobothrops mucrosquamatus; assembly: GCF_001527695.2. Classification (NCBI taxonomy): domain Eukaryota; kingdom Metazoa; phylum Chordata; class Lepidosauria; order Squamata; family Viperidae; genus Protobothrops; species Protobothrops mucrosquamatus. The sequence goes on along the minus strand of NW_015386273.1, from coordinate 680,361 downwards.
CCTGCTGGAAACTCCCTTCATTATTTTGTTTACAGAATCTTAGTCAACATCCTTTTACAGTTACTACCGTTTCTGACCAACAGCAAGTAAATGGTGTCTTGATAAATGAATGATTGGGAGTATCAATCAGTCTTTATTATGGTCATAAACCAGCATAATGGAATGGGCTACAGTCATTTAGTAGAAGAGTAGAAATATATTTTTTTTCAACAGTGGCAAACCTTTAGATAGAATTGAAACTGATTAAGTTAATTAGTTAAGTAAGGAAATGTTCAGAAGAAAGATTCTGATTTTTATTTTTTCTGTTTTCTGTGTTCGTTTTTTGTTTTTTTTTTTGGCCTATCTGGTCTTTCTAAAAAGAACAAGCTGTCATGTTCTGAGTTCAGAAGCTTGTAATGAAATTCTGAAATCCAAATCTGTTTTTGTGAAGTTCTGTTTCCTGAATGTATTGCCGTGTTTTCATTTGACAACTTAAGATTTCACATCAAGCGTTTGCCTTTTTGACATTTTGGCATTCTGCGGCATACTAATAGGACTATAAATAACTATATGTCTATCTCATCTTCTAACCGAAAAAGTGTCACCTTCTCTGACTTCTTTTTCATATAAAACGATTACTGTGTAATGTTTTAGTTCTTGTGTATGCCATTTCCAGGTCTACAAAACTAATAATACTTTTGGAAGGACTTGTGTTCAGCTGACCAGTTATACGGACAATACAAGCTGTAGGGATGACTATGTGTTTTCCATGCTGGAATTGTATTTCCTTCTCTGCTTTTGTTCCCTGGCTTTGCTATTTCTAATAACAACATTCGTTGTTGACACTATTGCAGTAATCTAATTACTGAATTTGCCTGGAGGTTTCTTTCAAATTAAAGCTTTACCAAAATTGTTACTGGCAACAAAAAGGAAATAAGTTGAAATTACATGGCATTGTATATACAGATAGTCCTCGACTTACAACTGTTCATTTAGTGACTGTTCAAAGTTACAGTGGCACTGAAAAACGTGCCTTATGACTGTTTTTCTTACAACCATCCCCAAGGTCGCGTTTTCAAAGTACAGACGCTTTGCAACTGTCTCATATTTGTGACCGTTGCAGTATCTGGGGTCATGTGATTCCCTTTTGTGACCTTCTGACAAGCAAAGTGAATGGGAAGCCAGATTCCATTAACAACCGTGTAAGTGATTCACATAACAACGGTGGCAAAAAGGTCGTAAAATGGGAGAAAACTCACTTAACAAATGTCTCACTTAGCAACAGAAATTTGGGGCTCAATTATGGTCGTTAGCTGAGGACTACCTGTATTTCCTTTTTAATATTGTCAGCAAACTCATAACACTTATATTTCACATTATGGTCCCCTCTTGATTTTGTCCTGGTGCTGAAATATCAGTAGATTTGGCATAGAAAAAGTGGCATAGTTATTTCTTTAAAAACTGGTCCTTGTTCCCGCCCAATTTGTGGGTGATTGTTGTTGCAAGAGGTTTAATAAAGGCAAGTCATAAAATATGTGGATATCTGTGGAAGATGTAGCTGCAGCATGACTGCTTGATGGAAATGGAGTGTAAAAGATTCTTGACTTCTATAAAACATTTTTGGGAACTTAATTTGAAAACCCCAGGTTAAGGTAGATATAATGTAGGTTCTAAATATCGTTTAAATGGCCTGTGATTCAAATATAGGAATCTTTATGGATTGCTCAGTGATAGAAATAAATCAGGAATACTATTCAGAGTAATTCTTGAAAACTGTTTTACAAGTTGTGAATTGAAATAGAAAATTACAATGACACCAGCTCAGTAGTGATGTTAAAATTATGTATTTAAAGTACATAAAAGTATATTTTAATATAAGGTAGGTAGATGGATGGATGGGTGGGTGGGTGGATGGGTAGGTAGGTAGGTGGATGGATGGATGGATGGATGGATGGATGGATGGATGGATGGATGGATGGAAGGAAGGAAGGTAGGTTACCTCAGATCATCTTGTTTAGGGAATACATGTCAAACAATATTTATTTTTATTTATTTATTTTATTAATTAAACTTTTACCCCGCCCTTCTCCTTACGGACTCAGGGCGGCTAACAACCAATAAAATACAAATACACCCCAAGACACCCCTTAAAACTTGGTTAAAAAGAAATATTTAAATTGGCTATAATTAATTAAAAATGTTTAAGAACCCCACTAAAAAATTTCCCCTTAGGCCAGTCCTGCTTGCTGAANAAGCAGAAGTTAAATGGCCATCTGTTACGAATATTTTAATTTGCATTCCTGAATGGACAAAGTATTAACTCAGTGACCTCTATGGATGCTTCCAATTCTACAATTTTCTGAATTTTTCACTGTTTGAATCATGGAACTTTCTTCCAGTTCCTGATTTGTTATCCATTGTTTGAATTGTATCCACCATCACAATAATTTATGGCAATATTTCTTGTCTGCAAACTGGGAATTTATATACATTGCTCATAAATAATTTTCCCCATTTTTGTTGGCAGGGTTTACACCATCTTCTGTTGCCCCATCGCAACCATCAGCAGGCCTTAATGTTGACTTTGAGTCTGTGTTTGGAAACAAAAGTACAAATGCATTAGTGGATTCTGGTGGTAAGTCTTTTAAGTAGCCCTTATTTAATCCTGTTGTGATAACGGAGAATATTTATAGTTCAGGGTTGAAATGAAGGGGTCCTTGGTGTTCTCTGAGCTGGGTTATTTTGTTGCAGACATTTCATTACCCAACTAGGTAACCTCATCAGTGCAATGGCACTGTTGATGTTACCTAGTTTGGGTAACGAAACGTCTGCAAGAAAACAACCCAGCTCAGAGCACACCAAGGACCCCTTAATCCTGTTCAGAGAGTAAAGAAAAATGGCACACAACTGTATGTAGATCTCTTGAGTTTTCCTAAAAGGAATCTTTTAAACGCGGTGTTTCCCAAAGATCAGCAGATTGAGAGTCACTCATCAAATCTATGAATCTTCTCACCCTCAGTGAAGTGATTTTTTTTATTGTTCTCAATGGCTAATTATGCAAGATATTATCAGCTTTTTCGGATGCAAGATTCCTTTTACTCTTGTTTCGGTTTTGATCCCAGATTTTCTGGAATTGTCAACTTTATTTTACAGAAGAAAGATGGCAGTATTTTAGTTACCTTTTTTTTTCTTTTGAAGCATAGAAGAGGAATTCCTAAAGTGTTTTTAGCTGTACAGGTAGTCCTCACAACAGTTCATTTAGGGGCTGTTTGAAGTTACAACGGCACTGAAAAAAGTGACTTATGACCATTTTCCATCCTTTTACAACCATTGCGGTATCCCCATGGTCACGTGGTGAAAATTCAGATACTTGGCCACTGATTCATACTTACGATGGTTGCAAATGTCCTGGAGTCACGTGATCACCTTTTGCAACTTTCTGACAAGCCAAGTCAATGGGGGAGCCTGATTCACTTAACAGTCGTGTTACCAAGTTGTTAACTACAGCAATTTATTTAACAAATGTGGCAAAAAAGGGTCATGGGGCAAAATTCACTTACCAAATATGTCACTTAGCAACAGAAATTTGGGGCTCGATTGTGGTTGTAAATGGAAGACTACCTGTATTACGCTAAGACAGGGGTCTTCAAACTTGGCTGTTTTATGACTTGTGGACTTCAACTCCCAGAATTCCTCAGCCAGCATGAGGAACTAAGGCCCTTCATGACTTGTGGACTTCAACTCCCAGAATTCCTCAGCCAGAGTGCCTGGCTGAGGAATTCTGGGAGTTGAAGTCCACAAATCATAAAAGGGCTACGTTTGAAGATCCGTATGCTAAGATTTTAAAATACATATGGGTTGACATCTGGTACGATAATTGAAAAAGTTTTGTTACATTTAATAATCTGTGTTGTTTTAAGGCTTTGATGAATTAGGTGGACTCCTAAAACCAACCGTGACTTCTCAGAACCAGAATCTCCCAACTTCCAAAGCACCACCCAATAAGTTAGTATTAGATGACTTGGATTCATCTCTAGCCAACCTCGTAGGAAGTAAGTATTTGTATGGGACTTATATAAAAATCATTTTTTTAAAAAAAAAAATGAACTTTTTTCTAATGATTTTCTTGTTTTGTAACAGATTTGGGCATTGGAAATGGGACACCGAAAAAGTGAGTTTTTTAATATATATTTTTCTTCTAAATATATATTCGCAGCAACTTTACATGACTTAACCAGATTGATTTCTTAATAATACAGATAAGGATAGTGTTGCTGATTGGGAGAATAAATGAGCCATCTATGACTGACCAACTAATACTTAGCATCTTCCATCTACCCAATAATATCCATGTTGGGGGTGGCTGCTGGACTGAGGGCAGACCCCACTTCCCTCCTTGTTCTCTGATCTCTTCCCATCCATCTTTCTTTTTAGGTAATCATGTAAAGGTAGTCCTTGACTTAATTGAGCTTCAGATTTCCATCGCAAAGCGAAACAGTTGTTAAGCAAGTTTTGCCCCATTTTACAAATTTGCTTTCCAGGGTCGTTAAGTGAATCATTGCAATGGTAGGGTTAGTAACAGGGTTGTAAAGCCAACCTGGCTTCCCCATTGACTTTGCTTGTCAGAAGGTTTGCAAAAGGGGATCACGTGACCCCTAGGAACACTACAACCGTCATAAATACGAGCCAGTTGCCAGGCGTCTGAATTTTGATCCCTTGACCCTGAGGATGCGGCAACAGTCGTAAAACTGAAAAATCATCATAAGTCACTTTTTTCAGCGCTGTCGTAATTTCGAACCATCACTGAACGAATGTAAGTCAAGGACTATCCGAAGAGACAGGAGAGGAGCTATCTCATACTTTTCTAACGTGAATACATGTGTTTTTTTTTCTAATGTGAATACATCTGAGTTTTAATATCGTGAACATTTATTTATAGTGATGTAAACTGGACCCAGCCAGGAGAAAAGAAACTAACAGGCGGTTCCAATTGGCAGCCCAAAATTGCACCGACCACTGCTTGGAATGCTCCAACCATGGTAAGCAATTGTCACAGGGCAGGGGGCCACAACCCCTGGGCCACAACCCACTACTGGGCCGTGGCCAATTCGGAATTGGGCCACGCAACCGGCAAGCACCAGTGCACATGCACACTTGTGCAGCTTGACTTACAGGAGCATCAGGCTGGCACACATGCACGTGCGCACACAGCTCATATTCTGCAAGTTGAGCTGCATGCGTGTGCACGCCGGCCTGCCGCTCATGAGGCCCAGTTCCCCTCTTGCTCCCCCCCCTCCAGCTGGGCCACCAAGCCGCAAAGGTTGGAGACCGCTGCCATAGGGAGCTTCATGAATCCAGCAGCTTAAATTGTATTCTGGGTATATAATGTATCATCAAGAATTCTGGTTATGTACTCTAGAAAACCTGGCTATCCAAATTACAAAGGTTCTCTTTTGGATTAGATTCAGGACATTTCATAGTGGCTGATAAATACCCAATTTGAAGTTAACATCAGCAGTAGCCTTAAAAGGCACATTCAAAGTCTTATCTTTTGTTTAAAAAGAAGGGGAGGGGTATTTCTCTTGCCTTTGCTTGTGGGAAGCTGGCAGGGAAGGTCACAAATCACAATCATATAACTGTGGGATGCTGTGACAGAAATCCAGGCCCAGATCACGATCACACATCTATGGGGATGTTGCAATGGCTGGTTGTAAGCACCACTGGTTCAGCGCTGACTTATGTTCAAATGCTCACTGAATGAGCAGCCATTATGCGAGGACCACCTGTATCTGAATATTCTTAAGGCAGTATTTGCTCTAAGAATACAATATAGTATCTTAATGAACAGAACAAGGAAAGAAGAGGCACAAAAATACAATCATAAAAGAACATGCAGTTGTTATAGTTGTGTTTTAATGTGAAGGCTAAACTAAAAAGCCTTCCAGGCATGTTTTGCTAAAAAAAAAAAAGGGGGGGGGTGACTGAAGTTTGGGGAAGCCTCCCCTTCTTAAACCTATCCTTGACCTCCCCAACTCTTGGTCATCAAGAAATATTTCTAAACCATTTCAGAAAGGGGAAATTAGCTGTGGAAGCAATCGTGATGAGTCCTTCCAACTTTTCTGGGCCAGGATCCAGTTCTTGTAGGACTTAATACAACAAAGAAATCCTTGTGACCATCACAACGTCTAGCCCTGCCCTAACTTTTCATACCTGAATGAAGACTGAGGCTTCCAAGTAAATTGTGCAATAACTTTAAATTTAAAACCAAGTCTTAAAAAAAAACCCCAATATTCTTACAGATCACAAATATGGGAATGAAATAGTTTTATAGGAAACATGGGTGTAATTTAGGCTTTGTGTTATACCATATGCAAAGTTTTGAGTTTTCATGACCTATTGGGATCGGAAAAAGTAGTGTTTTGCTTTAATCTTCTGCTTTAACACTATGTTGTCTCATTTTCTCGTCAGTGTTTTGTCATAAATTACTGGAGTCCAGTATGTCAGAAATGTGACAAACTTGCCGACAATAGATTACGTTATACGTTCTGTCACAGATTTATCAATCTTGTTAATTTCCTTGTTTTTGCTAAACGTCTTATTGGTTTACAAGAATGTGCTCCTCAGGGTTGCTAAGCACACTTGTAACCAAAATGCTTTGTGTATATTCTGTTGTGTAAGTAATCATTTCTAATCCAGTGTTATTGCATTGTGTAATTGTTCTTCCGGGGGAAAAACAGAATGGCATGCATTTTCCACAATACGTAAGTGAACAAAACCTGCAGCCTCTCTCTTTTTTTTCCCCCAATCCGATTGGCATGCTGATATTAACCACTACAGCAGAATCTCATAAACCTGCTATTGCACACTTCTGTTAAGATATTTGGGCATGATGGAAATTTTGAGCAGCTTCTAATATATCCAGATTTTAAGGGCACCCTTTTGAAGCCAAGAATGGCATGAAGAAATATTCACAATTATTTTCCTGCTTTAACTCTGTCGTTTGCTGCCCAATTAGCTGATGTGTTGCCTCCGCATTGCCTTTTTAAGTGCATTTGAATTTGAATAAATTAAATGAAAAAAAGGCATTTGTGCGTACAAATAATTGCATGAAATCTCACAAGCTTCTTTCCACTCCCACCCACCATAGTACTTGATTTCAAAGAGGGAGAGACCAATATGTTCTAAAATATCACCGAATAGAGTGATATTTCCCATGTTTGCTGAGGTGATTCAAAAGGGTTTGATCTGCACCGTGTGCTATCTCATTCCACTAAAAAAAAGTTCATTAATGATAATTTTTTCAAAAAATAATAATCCACAAACGGACTATCTAATTGTTCATAAGTATTGACAAGAGCTAAAGAATGAAGTCTCTAAATACTTTATATTCTAAATCCTAACAGGTAGTCCTCAACTTACTACCACAACGTGAAGCTAAGTGAGACATTGGCTAAGTGAGATTTGCCCCATTTTACGACCTTTCTTGCTAGGGTTATTAAGTGAATCACTGCAGTTGTTAAGTCAGTAACACGGTTGTTAAGTGAATCTGGATTCCCCACTGACTTTGCTTGTCAGAAGGTCGTAAAAGGGGATCACGTAACCCCGGAACCCCACAACCCGTCATAAATATGAGTCAGTTGCCAAGCGTCCAGGTTTTGATCATGTGACCACGGAGATGCTGCAACAGTCATAAGAGTAAAAAAAAAAAGGTTATAAGTCACTTTTTTGATGCCCTTTTGAACAGTCATTAAACAAATGGTTGTAAGTTGAGCATTGCCTGTTTCTGAGGTAAGTTTAACTGAAAGAAGTTTTTGCCTTTAGATTATCTTCTGGTTAATTCAATCTGCTCTATATGTGACACTTACGGCTGAATTTCCATACATCAAAAATCATAGTAACTTTAATTCTTCAGCTCTTTCGTTTGGAACATCATACTTAAGCCCATTTGGTTTTACTTTCCTTATCATTATTGGTCTTTCCCTGTAATCTTTTCATGGAGAAAAAAATCTTAAAACACCTTAAAACAGTTGAAAATGAGTAAATGTATGGCCGTGTATATGCAATATATACAGTATTTTGTTTCTTTGGTTATGTTAATAGTAATCACTGCCATTTCATTAATCATGGTAAATAATAGCCAGTTGGATTCCATACACTTTGAGAGCAAGCAGCTAAATTTCATTTTAATGTGTGTCATTGTGCCCACAGTAAAAAATGACAATAAAAGTTATCTACCTACCTACCTACCTACCTACCTACCTACCTACCTACCTACCTACCTACCTACCTACCTATCTATCTATCTATCTATCTATCTATCTATCTATCTATCTATCTATCTATCTATCTATCTAGTATAATCCATAGGAAAAACTGTAGGTTTTCCTTCATTCACTTTTATCTTGTTGGAAAATCTTTTTCAGACAGTTGAATTTCTTATAAAATTATGGGTATAACACATGCCTCTATTCCTCTAAATTCAGAAAACTTTGCATAGCAAAATGACTCTACCCGTCTATACTGCACATGTGTTTTTTCTGCTTGCCATTTTATGGAGCCATTGGTCTCTTTGTAGGATTTTTGCATTAAAGTTCATTAAAGCTATCTTTTCCGATAATTGACCAAAAATTGCAGGATTATTATTATTGATCAATTATTATTGATCAGAAGGAGGAGAAAATGACATATGTTGATAAATTACTCTTAAACACTGTTGCTTGCAAAGAGAAATGTATACAAGGATTTTGACTATGGAGAATTTTGTAGGATTTTTGTTTGAAAATGCTTCTATTTTTGATGTGTTATGAAACTTGGTTTAAATGAACCATGAAAGAGGAAGGGAATTCACAATATTCCTGAATGTCAGTTAAATATGACAGCAGATGACATCAAGAGGCAGATAGCACATAAACTGTAGCACATGTCCCAAAATTAATATAAAATTAAGGATATTCATGCCTAAGCTATGTAGGTTAGCATGCTAAAAAATGTAAAGGCACACGTCTTGCAAAACACCTTGTCAATATTAACTGGCAGTGACATGGAGGAAAAAACTCAGAATACATGTGTGCTGGCATATAGTTGTTGAACTTTATGCAAATACCTGATAAGTCATCTAATAATTGTCTAAAGTCCATCAAATTGGGGGTTCATTTTCCTGGAGTTTCAGGGATTCATTGAGCAATTGTTAATGTTTTGGTAAACTTCCTACCTAAAATTTAATCATTTAAGGTAGTAAGTTGGAATTGCCAGCTCTGTGGAGATTCCCATATTGACCTGGACCAGCACTAACCTGTGATCTCATGTATCTGTCAACTCTGCTTTGGAGCTTAAAAAGAACAGCAGTCCCAAACTGCTTGTTTTAATCAGTAATTGATTATTCTAATAAATTATGGAGTTGCCAGTTGAGATTCAGCCGGTAATGGAGGTCATACAAGAGTATTGTCAGATAAACAGTTCAATAATTGTGTTAATTCACAATTCTTTTATCTTGTCCCAGTTACTAGACTTTGGGGAGAGCGATCTCCCCTCAAAAATATTAGAGCCCCAGTTAACAATAAAAACCAGCATAAAATCAACTTGTGTCTTTTGTCAAGGTACAAAAAAATTGTTTCTTCTTTGGGGATTTATTTATTTATCCATTTGTTCATCAAGTTTACGTGGTCTTTGTTGCTGCCTATCTCACAAACAAGGGATTCTAGGTGTATACTCTTAAGCTACACAGAACAATTATTGTTGTTATTAAAAAAAGTTAAAACCTATAAAAACACAAGGCTAAAAAAGAGCAAATTAACGGTATGCTTTTCCCATTAGGCACCGCCTGTCATGGCCTATCCTGCTACAACGCCAACGGGAATGATGGGATACGGGATGGTCAGTAAAGTTTGTATTTGAGGAGCATTAATTTGTAGACATCCCCTCCCAGTATATTAATTGTGCTTGTTTGTGTGTTTATGGAAGAAGACTGTTCTGTGACAAGATGCCACATACCCAATGGCCAAGATCACTTCTGGTTTTTTCCTGGTTTGTGATCTCAGTTTGCTAGGAAAATCACTCATGGTAAACTACTTTGAGCACATTTTGATGGAAAAGTGGGAGTCCAGTTGAAGAAATAATAGACTCTTTTGCTTCCAGTCTTCTAATACCTTCCAGATGTACTCCAGAATTTGTACAAATGTACAGCTAAAATTAGATTTAACTTGAAACAGATGGGTGGTATAAGAAACATTAACAATCAGGCTCAGTTATTACAACTGAAATGAAAAAAGTACTTTCTGAATAAGAATACCTTAAAATGATGCGTGGACAAACATGGTGAAAAAGATTTTGTATGTATCTTCTGGGTTGGAGCTAATTTTTTTTGCCTCTTACTTTTTGGAAACCCAAAGCAGATTCTTGTTGGCCATTCCTAAAAGCAGGGGTCTCCAAACTTGGCAACTTTAAGACTCGTGGACTTCATCTCCCAGAATTCTCTAGCCAGCATGGGAATTTTGGGAGTTGAAGTCCACGGGTCTTAAAGTTGCCAAGTTTGGAGATCCCTGCCTAAAAGGACAGAGAGGTTATGTAGGGAAAAATCCCCGCCAACAAAAATGACAGTTTCCAGTGACTTCTTTGTGGTAGCTCTAATGGCTAAGCCAGGGGCCTTGAAACTTGGCCCTTTTATGACTTGTGGACTTCAACTCCCAGAATTCCTCAGCCAGCCATGCTGGGAGTTGAAGTCCACAAGTCTTGGAGAGACCCCTGTCTATGAGCATATACAGCAGGGGTCTTCAAACTTGGCCCTTTTATGACTTGTGGACTTCAACTCCCAGAATTCCTCAGCCAGCGTGCCTGGCTGAGGAATTCTGGGCGTTGAAGTCCACAAGTCATAAAAGGGCCAAGTTTCAAGGCCCCTGGGCTAAGCCATCCTGCTCTTATCATAAATATTCTACTGTCTTGTTAACAGAAGATGATGGTTCAAAGCATACTCTTCGTGGGCATGTCATCATTTTATTTTATTTTATTTCATAACATTAATTCTGTGCTGTTCTGCATTCTTAGCCATCCCAAATGGGAGGAGTACCAGTAATGACGCAGCCAACTTTAATATACAGCCAGCCTGTCATGAGACCTCCAAATCCTTTTGGTCCTATATCAGGAGCACAGGTAGGTTTTAATTTGCACTCTGTAGCCCTGAAAGTAGAAGGAAGAACCTCTGTTGAGAAGGATGAAATCAGTTGAATATTTTTAATACGTGGCGTATTAAACTAGACGTATCTGGTTCAAATGTTAAACTAGTTTCTGATCTAAGACGGCTTTCATTCTGAGCCAGATGGAATAGTCCAAATGGGTCTCAAGAAAGCTTATTATACCCCAGAAGACTCCAGAGATCTGGGATGAGAATTGTTCAAAAGAGGTCCCACTGACGCAAGTTCTGAGATGACAATCAAATGATTGGGGAGCTTACAGTGAACCTGGCACAAGAAAGAAAGAATAACTGCACAAAACAGAGCCCATTAATTCCTAAATGAATTCATAAAGAACAATAGTATTTTTCTTCTGTCAGAGAAGTTGAAGCCGAGGAGGCACCAGTGGAATTATTAAAATGAACAAATAATATATATTTCTAGGGGATGTATTAAAAGGAAAATTACAAAGAAATGGGTCTCACTATCCAGTTGAAATATAAGGTTTGTACTTCTGAGGCTTAAAGTATTAACCTGGTTTGGATGTGTACAGTGTCCTCTCATTGTACTGATGTCATTGCACACTTGGGGTTTCTTATTTATAAAAAAGGGAATGTTCCATTTTTATTCCTCCCTTATGTGAGAATGTGAAAAAGTTCCCCTTGGAGGCGTTCTTAAATCAAGATGGTACTTAATTCTGTGGTGTCTCTGTGTTCACAAACTTGCTTCCTTAAGCTTTTGTAAAACACGTGGAAGGTGCTGAAACCTGAAATGATAAGATAGAGATCCTGATGCACATTGGGAGGGCTTTTGTCTATTTAGATTAGACATGTCAAACTCGCGACGTCACATGACGTCACACAACGTATCAGGACGGTTTTGCCATTGCCGGTAATGGGGTGGCGCGCGGCTTCTGGATGATGCGTCCGGCCCATGGGCCGGCAGTTTGACACCCCTGATTTAGATCTTCAGAGGGAAGTAGATACTGTAGAGCAGGGGCCTACAAACTTAGCAACTTTAAGACCTGTGGACTTCAACTCCCAGAATTCCTCAACCAGCCATGATGGCTGAGGAATTCTGGGAGTTGAAGTCCACAAGTCTTAAAAGTGCCAAGTTTGAAGACCCCTACTGTAGAGCTTTCCAGCAGGGTTGTCCAACCTTGGGAACGTCAAGACTTGTGGACTTCAACTTCCAGAATTCCCCAGCCAGCAATGCTGAAGTCCGCAGGTCGGAGTTGGTCCACAGGTCTTAAAGTTGCCAAGATTGGACACCCCTGCTTTATACTATCAAACTAAAATTGTCCTTAGACTATCCAAAATAAAATAAAAAAAGATTTGATGCCAGCAGTATTTTCACAGATAGGATATATCTTGGAAGGCTCAGTCATGAGCTATTCCTTCTCGTAACTCGTAATTCTCGTAATTCGTAACCTGCGCCCTTTCTAAATTCTTGGATTGATCCTGGCTGTGTACTTAAGAATAAGCAAATCAGCTGTTGTTATTTGAAGCATACCCTTAGTGGAAGCATTCTCTGGGTTTGCCCTGGAATTAAACCATTTGTGGTTCCTCATTGCTCTTGGTTTGGCTTCATCGATGTCAGATTTATTAGAGTTTCTTGGTGAGGGAACAAAGGCTTGTTGTGAAGGCCTATTTGCTGGCTGAGTGTCGCCTCTACTGGGCCTGCCTTAGAGTTTTGAAGGAGTTGTTCCTTTTGGAACACCCGTTGGTGTTGGCAGGTCTTTTGTTAGTGAAGCTGCATGCATGGGTGAACTTTCAATGTTACGTGAACTAAATATATTAGCCCAGAGCAGAGCAACTGGAGTGAATGAGTCTGGAATTTTCACCATTTGCCATGGAACTGAAAGGGGACCTTCATGGCATGTCCCTCTCTCTTCCTTCATTAAACTTCCACAGAGTTTCCTCATTCTGTTCTCTTCCATCTCCATCTGCTTCTCTCCAGTTGTAGTACAGTTCCTATCCTGTGTGGTCCTGATCTACAGACAAGTTTTTGCATTTAAGGGCGCTTATAGGAGGATATAAACGTGACCGGGTTCAGTAACTGCTACTATCACGGCTTCATCCAGAGCATAACAGAAAATATCTCAACCATGGCTCAGGGGCCAAGAGCAGAAAAGTCAAAACTTAGATGTTTCAATCGAAGAAGCTCTTATAATAAGGACGCTCGGATACGGCAAAATTAGGCCTTCCTATCCTCTATTTAAAACATCCCCAAGGTTTAACTTCTAATGCAGGGGTCTTCAAACTTGGCCCTTTTAGGACTTGTGGACTTCAACTCCCAGAATTCCTCAGCCAGGCACGCTGGCTGAGGAATTCTGGGAGTTGAAGTCCACAAGTCCTAAAAGGGCCAAGTTTGAAGGCCCCTGTTCTAATGACTCTTTTGACCCAGCACGGTAACAACCTTCTTGCCACTTGTTTCCTGGTCTTGCAGGTGGAAAACACCTGCATTGTGTTTTGATAAAGGCCTTGTCTTCTCTCAGCCCCTTTGCTGCCAAAGTTCTCCAACATCAGCTCTCACAGCAAGAGCCATTTGTGAATTACTGATGGCTTCCTAACAGCAAAAGGTTCGCCCTTTCTGTTCAGGCTAAGGAAATTTGTATTAGGAAGAGGAGAGGAGAGGAATGGAGCAGAGCATATGACAAATAGACTGAACGCACAAGGAAATTGTATCAATTACCGAACTCTAAGCAAGTAATTGTGGATAATGTAAGCTTGTTTATTCATTTATCAAACTTCTAAGGCTGCGCAGCTCCCTAAAGACTTTAGATGGGTGTAGAACAGTGATGGTGAACCTTTTAGAGCAGTGGTGGCGAACCTATGGCATGGGTGCCAGAGGCGGCACTCGGAGCCCTCTCTGTGGGCACACGTGCCGTTGCCCCAGTCTCGCCTCCCCCCACGACCCCTCTACAGCAGCCCCCCTGAAGGAGAGTCGCCTCCAAGGGTGACCCACACGGAGCAGCGCAGCCAAGGACACGGCAGCCAGGCAGCGTAGACAAGGCTCTGCCCTCACACCCCATCATGCAGTTGATGCTGCAGGGCGCGGGCAGAGGGTGTGGCCGCCATAGCTCTGCTGGGCTGCCTGGGCGATCTGCGGCGGGCCCTGGAGGCGGTGAGTGATCCTGTGGGCAGGTGGGATGGGGGATGGGGGGGCAAAGCAGGGGCGCGGGGCAGGGGGTGGAGCGGGGGCGGGGCCAGTTTTTGGGCACTCGGTCTCTAAAAGGTTCGCCATCACTGTTTTAGAGACCGAGTGCCCAAAAACTGGCTCCGCCCCTGCTCCACCCCTGCCCCGCCCCCACACCGCCTGCCTGCAGGGCCACTCACCACCTACAGGGCCCGCCGCAGATCACCCAGGCAGCCCAGCAGCGCCATGGTGGCCACGCCCTCTGCCCGCGCCCCGCAGCATCAACTGTGCACAATGGGGCGTGAGGGCAGAGACTTGTTTACGCTGCCTGGCTGCCATGCCCTTGGCTGCGCTACTCTGCGTGGGCCACGCTCGGGGGCGACTCTCCAGGGGGGGCTACTGGTGAGGAGGTGGTCGCAGGGGGAGGCAAGGCTGGGGCAACGGCATGTGTGCCCACAGAGAGGGCTCCGAGTGCCACCTCTGGCACCCGTGCCATAGGTTCGCCACCACTGGTATAGAATATTAAAAACAGTCAAAAACATCATAAACCAGAGAAAAAAGCAATAACCCTCCAGACCAGGGTCCCCAAGGGAATTTCCCAGGAGAGTGGACTTCAATTCCCAGAATTCCAAAGCCAGCAGGACCAATGATGACAGTACTGGAGGCTGAAGTCCACATGCCTGGAAATGTCCAAGGTTGCTCCAGACAGTAATAAAATCATCTTTAACACTACATTTTCGCCCAAATGGGTCTGCTGCATTTCCTAGCCTAGGGCATGGGCCAAAGCCAGGTTTTCATGGCTGACTTAAACCAGGTTGGGGGTGCGTTGATGTGTTTTCTTTTCCTTTAAGCCCTTTCCTCATCCAAGGGAGATGCCTAGATGAAAGAAACCTCATACAAGCATTCATGCTATCAAAGGCAAAGGAGCAGATGCATGTAATTTTGTTTCACTCTCCTGATGAAGTTGATATCCTGTGCTGGAACCAGAACATGGAAGGAATTAAAAGTCCCATGGGAAAGCTTGGATCAGAGTGATATTTTTAGGTATTTGGGGCAATTTGAGTGCTTTTAATAGAATTGTGTTCCACCTTCCCACATTCAGTGTTACTGAACTATTATGTATACGTATGACTAAAATGTTTACTTTAAACAAATGCCAATATGGGACTGCTGTTTGGAAGACAGTTGCCATGGGTAGGAAGGATTAAGCCAGGCTTTAAATACCTTGGACCCACTTGTAGATTATATTCTAAACATAACTAGCCTATTTCTAGCAGAAAGCAAATTATGTCTTGACAGTTGACATGGAGCAGAGAACCACTTTGGCATATTGATAATATCTGCTTATAGTTTTGAACTATAAGACTATAAACATAAGGGGAATTGTCTTTAAAAGGCCCCAGAACAGCAACAGGGAAAAAAAATTCCCTTCCCTTCACCTAACTTGTGCAGTTACTCTAATAGCATGTTAATCTTGAGAAATACAGAGGTATCTTAGAATATAGAATAATATAGAATAACAAGCTTGGAAGAGCCCTTAGGACAGGGGTAGGCAACCGTGGCTCT
Organism: Protobothrops mucrosquamatus; assembly: GCF_001527695.2. Taxonomy (NCBI): domain Eukaryota; kingdom Metazoa; phylum Chordata; class Lepidosauria; order Squamata; family Viperidae; genus Protobothrops; species Protobothrops mucrosquamatus. Next base: position 664,513 of record NW_015386273.1, on the reverse strand, counting down.
TTTATGACTCGTGGACTTCAACTCCCAGAATTCCTGAGCCAGCCATGCTGAGGGGAAAGGGAGAGGTTTCCAAGCTGAGCCATGTTGGCTCAGGAATTCTGGGAGTTGAAGTCCACGAGTCATAAAAGAGCCAAGGTTGCCTACCCCTGCCTTAGGAGGTCTTCCAGTCCAACCCCAGTTGGAATAGTCTCCAGTTGTGTTGTTTGTAGTAGATTAACCTTGAAACTGTCTCACAGAACATATCTGAGTAAGCAGTACGTAGGCTTGGGCATGTAAAAGTGCCAAATCTGGAAATAAGGGTTTCAATGTTAATTTCATTGTCTTAAGGTTCAAAAATTGCAGCAAAACCAATAGGATTGCCTATCTATTAGCCAGTACTGCCTACTCTTGGATAAAGAGTTTTGTCCTCTGGGCTGTATATATTCCTTAACTTCCATTGTTGTAGCCTTTGAACTCTTTTTTAATAAAGATTATTCAGAACTGATGAAAACTGTCACGTAAACCCAAAACAAGCGTATCACAAGCGATGCAGGTAGACCTCAACCGGTTGCTTAGTGACCATTTGAAGTTAAAAATGGACCTCCCGGGCGGGGGTGTCGATGCTTATGACCCAAATTCAAAGTTCTGGTGCTTCCACCCTCCACGGTCACATGACCTTTGAGCACTGGGCAGCCAGCCCACATTCATGACCATTTTGTAACAATCTGTAGTCACGTGACTGCATTTTACGACACTTTGGTCAAAAACCAGCATTTGCTTCACCACCACCACCGGAAAGGGTCGTGGTGGCGCAGTGGTTGTGGCACAGTGGTTAGAATGCAGTATTGCAGGCTAACTCTGCCGACTGCTAGGAGTTCGATCCTGACCGGCTCAAGGTTGACTCAGCCTTCCATCTTTCCGAGGCTGATAACCTGAGGACCCAGATTGTTGGGGGCAAATATGCTGACTGTATAAACCGCTTAGAGAGAGCTGTAAAGCACCGTGAAGTGGTATGTAAGTCTAAGTGCTATTTCTGTTGCTAGGTCACAAGGGTGACCTGATTTATGATCACAAGGTCATACCATCATCATGGGCAGGGTCCATTACAGTCATAACTCGAGGACTCCCTGTAATGTAGCTCTACCCAGCTTGCAGTCTTTGATTCCCAGAAGGAACCCTGAGTTGTGTATATTTTGGACATGAAAATGTTGTCCACCCTGGCCGATTCGGTCTGGTTACAGATCTGTCGGGCAGATTTGTTCCTTTTAACTTGACTTGCCAAATGCTAAGCCTGGAAACCATCCAAATGAGAAGAAGGCACTCTGCCAGTTTGCTGTAATTCTTGCTCTATTTTTTAAAATATATCCTTCTTCCAGAATTTTACATCTGTCCTCTTTTTTTTTTAATTCTCCTTTCCCTGTACAAACACACACGTAGGTCGAATAGTTTCGGCTACTACGGTGAAAGGCAGGAAGTGATTGTAGAGGCCTTTTGTTGATGTGCTGTCTCTGCCTGTAATTTAAGTAGAGGATGTTACCCATTGGGCGTGAAGAATCCTCAATATAAAATCAAAAAAGCAGAGCTGGCATAGTGAAAAGAGGTTGGTGCAGATAGCCACTTGAGGGGACAAAACCAAAATAAGCAATGGTTTATTGTTAATTCATTAATTGTTTAATGAAGAGAAGGACGAAGGATAACATGAGAGCAGTCTTCCAATATCTCAGGGGCTGCCCCAAAGAAGAGGGAGTCAAGCTATTTTCCAAGGCACCTGAGGGCAGGACAGGAAGCAACGGATGGAAACTGATCAAGGAGAGAAGCAACCTAGAACTAAGGAGAAACTTCCTGACAGTCAGAACAATTAACCAGTGGAACAACCTGCCTCCAGAAGTTGTGAATGCTCCAACACTGGAAGTTTTTAAGAAGAGACTGGACAGCCATTTGTCTGAAATGCTATCGGGTTTCCTGCCTGAGCAGGGGGTTGAAGACCTCCAAGGTCCCTTCCAACTTTTTTATTACTGTTATCAATTCCATTGCATTCTTAATATCCATTTTTGGTGTATTTACTCTGGAACCCAATAAATAACCCATCTGTAGCCAGGCTGGTATCACCCCTCTTGTTGCTGATATCTGCTCTACAAAGTACATTGTCCTTCTATGTATAAGGAAAGGTTGAGGTCTTTAATGCCTGAGGCAGTTTTGAAATCTAACACCACATTAGGCAAATGCTGAAAGACAAAAAGTGAATCTCTGGTTTTGGCCTTATGGAGATAATTAGAAAGCGAATCTCTGGTTTTGGCCTTATGGAGATAATTAGCCAGGCCACTACCGGTTGTCCTCGACTTATGACCACAATTTCCCTAAGCAAGACAGTTGTTAAATGAGTTTTGCCCCACTTTACCACCTTTCCTGCCACAGCCGTTAAGGGAATCACTGCAGCTTTAATAACACAGTTGTTTCAGTGAATCTCTGGCCTCCCCGTTGAGTTTGTTTGTCAGAAGGTCGGCAATGGTGATCACATGACACCCCCCCCCCACAGTGCAACTGTCATAAAGACACACTGTGTTTATGACAGTTGCACTGTCCTTCCTCTTTCTTTCCCTAACTTTACCCCCCCCCCCACCCTCTTCTGCTCTGTATTAACCCCAGAAATACCAGACAGTTCTGCATATTGTCAAAGCAAGAATATACAGTATTTGCACCTGTATTATAAAGGCTTTTAGGTTAAAAAAATGCCTGAAAGTTCTTTGAAGTGTTTCGTTAATCAGACACATGACACACGCCAGTTGCCAAGCATCTGAGTCTTGATCACATGACCATGGGGAAACTGCAACAGTCGTTAATGAGAAAACCAGGCATAAGCTCTCTTTTTTCAATGCTATTGTAACTTAGTTCACTAAACGAATGGTTAAGTCGAGGGCCACCTTTAACTGGTTGAGATGTCAACATTTTCTGCTAGCCACATCCAAATACTGCATTCCCTGTTTCTAGGGGAATCTTTATTTTGATGTCCTCTAACTACCCTACGATGGAAGCAGAAATGAACTTTTCACGCCATGATTCTTTTTTTTGTCTCCTTCTAACCAGTTCACCTCTGCTGTAACTACCTTGTCTCCTAACTACCTCTTCCATCATTACATTTCCTGCCTTCCTGGTTCCGTCATTGAGGCCTTCTTTCTCTCTCTCTCTCTCTCTCTCTCCCCCTTTCCGCCATCTTCTCTCCCAGCTGTCTGCCGCCTCCAGTCCATCCACTCAGAGTCCACACAGACCTTCAGGAAAGGATCCCTTTGCAGAGGATTTCTTGTAGGACCATTTAGGTATCGCATGTTCACTTTGGGGCGGGGGGGGGGGAGACATTGGCCACTTGGGTGCTGCCTCCTAGGAACAACCCCTTTGTCGTAACGGAGGGCCCCTCCTTACCATGATCACATCAAAATATTGTTCGCGTTGGGGAGGTCTCCCCAAAATTGCACGTCTGGAGGTTTTGATGTGATGCCCAGCAGGGGCTCCAGCAAAGTGTCCCGATGGTGTGAAAGGAAGCTTCCAGCATTTAGCATTGCCGCTAAAACTCTGAAAACAATGTGATGTTGGTTGAAAATAATAAAATATACAGGTTTGTAGGTATTGTTGGATGTGGAGGGACATCTTAATCCGATCCCGCAGCTGGTATCTTGAGAGCCTATTCTGCTGTGTTCCCAGGTGTAATAAGTGAGCCCCACGTCCCACAGACCCGAATCTCTCCAGTTGCGTATCCTGAATACATACCAAATAGATCTACACAAAGATTGTAAATGGCTGGATTCAAGTATTAATGTCATTCTCCCAAGTATTAAATCTCTTTCTAGTGTTATTAGGTTCCCAGAAGAACATGGTTGTTGTTGTTTTTGTTTGCCCTTCCATCACGTTGTTGGATTAGTTCGTGCGAGGAGTCACCCCACTGTGCCTGTGATTCCATTTCTCCATCTTCTGCATCTGTCAGAGTTGCCACCTGTATTATAAATTCCTCATTGGGCTGAAGGGTGGCGTAAATAAAACAGCTGCCACAGCTATGCCACATCCTCCATCTCTGTTGAATGGAAACCAATTGTACCTTTGTGTAACATAAGGCAGTTTCCCCCCCCCCCCCCCCAATAATTTATATCTTTCGTTGTAGACTGATGTTGACCGCATTAGAGATCCTTTGGAGGCTTCCTTTAGGTATTAAACATGTGGGGAGCAAAGGGATGAGATAAGAAATTAAGACAAGAGTTGTGTGCTGACATTGATAGGGTGACCTGTGACTTCTTTGGTGCACTCCGACATTGCTTTCTTGCAGATGTTTCATCCCGCAACTGGGTAACATCAGTGCGGCCCTTAACGGTGTTACCTAGTTGGGTAATGAAATGTCTACAACAGGAAAACAATCACCAAGAAGCCTCATAGTTCAACCCCAAGCTACAGATATCAACACGCTAATCCTGATTTCATTTTATTTTCTCAGATCCAGTTCATGTAGTCATGCCAGATGGCTTGGAGTGAGAAAGTTCCAGAAAAGACACGTGCTCAGTGACCAACCCCCTTTTTTGCAGCTCAGTCAAAACGAAAGTCTCTCCAGCTCTCCAGTAGAACAGACTCAAATCATGCAAAGCCCACAACGGTTGTGGGTCTCTCGGCCAACCTCAGCACCTTGCAGCGTGGTATAAAGCCAAGAATTGCCACAAATTTGGTGTGGGATCTTTTTTCTACTCCCCCCTCCCCCCCGCTCCTGTGGTAACTTAACATATTAGTAACTCCCACCCCCTATTTTATAACTTGGATGGGTAACCTATAAAAAAAGGTGCCTATCCTGCTAAATAGCGTTCTCGAAACTGCTCTTTGGAACGAAGAGCTGGACACATTTTATTTCCTTACCTTCAGCGACTTTTCTCTAGAGGATCGAATCCTAACTCTGTAATTCTGCAGCTTCCTCTCTCCATTCATCACAAACGTTAGGCTCCATACCGAAAAGTTTAACTTAAAAAGGAGAAGAAAAAAAAAAACCCAACCCCACCGAATTATATATTCCGTTTGCATAGACATTCCTTTATGTATTATTGTTTGTATTTATTTATGATTATCCGTTTAAATAACAAATGTATCACAACAAAGCCTCCTCTGTGGAGAAATGAATGCCGATGTATACTCTGGGTCTCCCATTAGAGTTCGTTTCCTTTCATTATTTTTTTTTTATCCACCGGAACAATTTCCAGACAATTCTCAATCCACACTCCGCCATGCAGAATATTGGGCACGTTCCAAGGTCTGAAAAAAACCGCCCCTTGTTGAATACCCCCCCCCCCAGCAATTAGAGTGATCGGAGTTGCCAGTTCTGCTAAAGATTTGGGGAAGGGAGGCGGAAACAGCTGACTGGTGGGAGCATGGTTGTTTTTCGACCAGCGTCCTCCTCGGTGCTTTGAGAAAGCTTTTCCTTGCTTTTTGCTTGGCATGCCATTTATCTTACACTTGACATAACAGCCTTTTCCAAATGAATGTGAGGAATTGCTTTCACTTTCAAAGACTTTCCTTCTCTGTATAAAAGAAAAACAAAACAAGCAAGCAACTGCGGACAGTTCTGGTGTATTACGTGGGGGGGGGAAAGAGACTTCTGCGTTTGAATCATGTACCAAGAAGTGGAATAAAACTCTCCGAAGGGAAGTCGCGTCCTTGCTACGGACAACCCACCATGAAGTTCTCCAGGGGAAGCTCCACCGCATCTCGTTCGGGATGACTTCCTGGCGCCCTGGATTCTCAGCACACATAGGAATCCCTTTTTGTTCTTTGGTGAATTTGAAAACGGCACTGTGGATCGGTGCTATATGTAAATACATCCTATCGGTTTAGGTGGCATTTGGGGCCTTAAGGAGGATAGTCTGGGGGCATGAAAGCAATTCTGTACATGAATTAAGCATATTTGCTGCATTGTCTCTGCAGATTCTATTTTTGTTTAAAACGTTAAGATATGTATGTTAGCAAAAAAGGTGGATTTTCAAATAAAATGCAGCTTCCACAAACCTTTTGAGTTGCGGTATGAATCTGTGAGGGGGTGAAATTTATTTCTGTAAGGATTGCCGGGCAAAAATAGCAACTTTAGCTATTGTGTAAATTCAGTAAGTGAGAAGAAAAATTGTCACCAGCTGCTGCAGGTAATACTATGTTTGGTGTTTGGACTGAGGTCTTCATAAATAGTCCTAAACCAGGGATAGGCAACCTTGGCTCTTTTATGACTCGTGGACTTCAACTCCCAGAATTCCTGAGCCAGCCATGCTGAGGGGAAAGGGAGAGGTCACCAAGCTGAGCCATGTTGGCTCAGGAATTCTGGGAGTTGAAGTCCACGAGTCATAAAAGAGCCAAGGTTGCCTACCCTTGTCCTAAACTATTGCAAAGCACGGAAGCACTTCTGTGGTGAAAGGGTCAACAGCTGACATCATCCTTTTCCGGAGGACGCCCAGTTGGGGGCTCCTTTCATATCCTCCTCAAGTTGCTAACCAAAGCGGTACCCATCTACCCGCCATCGCCTGCTTTTGAACTGCTGGGTTGAAGGAACTGAAGCGAGTGACAGGAGCTCAGCCTGCGGCATGGCAGCAACCAGGTCTCGAACGCAAAGCCTGCCAGTCGTCAACCCCCTAACCAACCATATGAGCCACCACACTCCTACTTACAGACAGCTAACCTTTTACAACATCCCCAAGTCATGTCTCAATAAAGAATGTAAATTTAAGAACTGAGTTGTACTAAGTTCGGAATTCTTGGGTTTTTGCCATTTTTTTTAAAGAAACGAGGAATCTGGAACCGCTCCATGTATAGAGGAGCTAAACCAGTGATGGCGAATCTTTTAGAGACCGAGTGCCCCCGCTCCACTCCCTGCCCCGCCCCCACCCCGCCTGCCCGCAGGGCCACTCACTGCCTCCAGGGCCCGCCGCAGATCGCCCAGCAGCACCATGGCGGCCACGCCCTCTGCCCGCGCCCCGCAGCATCAACTGTGCACGATGGGGCGTGAGGGCAGAGTCTTGCCTACTCTGGCTGGCTGCCATGTCCTTGGCTGCACTGCTCCGGGTGGGCCACACACGGGGGCGACTCTCCTCCAGGGGGCCTGCTGGTGAGGGTCGCGGGGGAGGCAAGGCTGGGGCAACGGCACGTGTGCCTACAGAGAGGGCTCCCAGTGCCGCCTCTGGCACCTGTGCCATAGGTTCGCCACCACTGAGCTAAACAATCAGCGTGGCAGTGAGGAATGCTGGGAAGTCTGGTTCAGAAAGTATGGGTGCCCGTAGGTTTCTCTTTGCCCCCTCCACTCCCTGTTGAATTTTCACGGAAGCAGGAACTTGATGTGGCATGTTCTGCTTCAGAATGCATCTCTAGGAGAATTCTAGGCTAGGTCCTGTTTCTGGATCATTAGTCTTCATAAAACAGGGCATCTTTTATCTAGGAGGAACATTCAGCTAAATATGATCCTATTCCTCCCCTCCACAAATTGCATTCCCTATGTTCTTTTTCATAGGTATCAACAGAAACTTCTTTATGGATTAAGCCTGTTGGTACAGTTACTTTAGGGACAACTTCCTCAGGGTCTAGCAAGGCGGAAAGGGAGGCCCTGGTTTTTACTAGCAGAAAAGAAAAGCACTCAGAATACAGGAATTTAAGTAACTTAGAAAGCCAAAACAAAACAGCAGAATGTAGTCCATAGACCAGGGGTGTCAAACTCAATTTTATTGAGGGCCGCATCAGCATTGCGGTTGCCCTCGGGGGAGGGGCAGGTGGGTGTGGCCAGGGTGGGTGCGGCCTACTGGGTGGGCGTGGATGGAGTGGGTGTGGCCTACTGGGTGGGCGTGGCCAGCTCTACATCATTCACGTCAAGGGTGCCTGTGGGTGCCTGGGCAGGAGTGGGACAGATCTGAGGGTCTCTGGCAGAAAGGGGTGGGACCGGGACAAGCGCCAAGGCATGGTCCATTTCTTCATTCCTCACAAAGGGTGACACCTCCCCAGCATGCACCCAGGGAGCGGGGGCGACACAGCAGGGGCTGGTTCCTCGCTGTTTCTAGACGGCCTTGTGGAGCTAAGACTGAATACATTTCAGCATAGATGGCCACCACAAAATTCTACATTAGCTCCCGGCCGGCCTGGGCCAGGGCCAAGGCAGTGGGGGCCGTTCCCTCACTGTTTCCAGGATGGCTTCGCGGGTCACATGAAACCACTTCGCGGGCCGCATCCGGCCCCCGAGCCTTGTGTTTGGCATGTCTGCCATAGACTATTCGTAGACTTTTTTAAAAAAAGAAATTCCTATTAGTGTTCTGCTTCAAATGAACTATAAATTGTGGCAAGCATTGATCCTTTTTCTAGTCCTGTACACACTGAAACTTAACGGGTGGGTAGAGTTTATTCTTTCTCAGGCTTTGGAATAGAACGTCAACGTTTATGTTGGTAAGGGTCGTTTTTCTTTTTTACAAAAAAATCTATACACAAATGGTTGTCTCATCCTTTCAGCTGACTGAATCTAAAGGGTGCTACTTACAGTGAGATATGCTGCTACGAAACACAACCATTTTCAGGTTGGTGGTCACCTTTGCCCTTTCAGACATGCATTGAGAGACCTCCCAAAAAATCAAGTCTTGGGGGGGCTCTAGAAATAGACCCAGAACAAAATCAATGAATTTGGCAATGGTATTTCTAGAAACTTCAGAGACAACACCTCACCTTGCTTCATTTCTAATATAGGCATCATTAAAAAGTAGATGTAGGAAAAGAGCAGGTAGAGCTTGGGGCGGGGCAGAATCAAGTGAAGCATCAACCTAGAGTTGTTACGTTCCCACAAATTCTGATAACTCCCATTTTCCTGCACTCACTAAATCTGCATGGAGCAGCGCAGCCAAGGACATGGTAGCCGAGCAGCAGGGACAAGACTTCGCCCTCGCACCCGTCGTGTGCAGCTCATGCTGCAGGGCGCGGGTGGAGGGCGTGGCTGCCACGGCGCTGCTGGACCACCTGGGTAATCTGCGGCGGGCCGTGGAGGTGATGGATGGCCCGTGGGTGGGTGGGTCAGGCGGTGGGGGGGCAGTTTTTGGGCACTCAGTCTCTAAAAGGTTTGCCATCACTGCCATACAGGAAGGTTGGAGCTCTCCAGCTACAATCTTAGGATGACAAAGATACCTAAAATCTACATACCCCACCCAAACTTTAAGACAGGACATAATAGGATTAACCCACAGATGCCAAAGGGGCACACTCAGACTCAGGTCACACTTGGAATACTGCATCCAGTTTTGGTCACCACGATGTAAAAAAGATGTTGAGACTCTAGAAAGAGTACAGAGAAGAGCAACAAAGATGATTAGGGGACTGGAGGCTAAAGCATATAAGGAACGGTTGCTGGAATTGGGTATGTCTAGTTTAACGAAGAGAAGGACGAGGGGGGACATGATAGCAGCCTTCCAATATCTCTGGGGCTGCCCCAAAGAAGAGGGAGTCAAGCTATTCTCCAAAGCGCCTGAAGGCAGGACAAGAAGCAACGGGTGGAAACTAACCAAGGAGAGAAGCAACCTAGAACTAAGGAGAAACTTCCTGACAATTAGAACAATTAACCAGTGGAACAACCTGCCTCCAGAAACGGTGAATGCTCCAACACTGGAGGTTTTTAAGAAGAGACTGAACGGCCATTTGTCCGAAATGGTATAGGGTTTCCTGTCTGAGCAGAGGGTTGGACTAGATGACCTCCAAGGTCCCTTCCAACATTATTATTATTATTATTATTATTATTATTATTATTATTATTATTATTATTATTATTATTATTATTATTATTATTATTACTACTACTTTTGGGGGGAAAAGGATGGAAAAAAATTGCCCCCTCGTGCAGACCCCCCCCCACCCCTCCGAGATAAAGCTTCATTGGAAGTTTTCCTCTGCCAGACATAAAGAATTCACACACTTCATTTCCGTAACAAGCAAGTTTTTTATGTATTTCCGTAAAAAGCAACATGCGTTCTTTCCCGGTGCATCCGAAGCAAATCTGTTTAATTTGTAGATCGGTTTTGCAAAAGAAGCCTCAGCGATTGACAGCCGGTATTTTTAACTCTTCTTCCGCTTTTTCATATATGCAAGTCAACGGTCCCTAGCGCCAAAAGGGAATCTTAGACACTCCGAATCTCTGGAAGGACCTTCCCGTTTGCCTTCCTCTCTTTTATGGAAATACAGATTTGATCATACGGTAGGTGATGTGCTGCGCAGTTTTGTTTGGGTCGTACCTCTCTTCCAACTGAGCTTTGCTGGGCATTTCTTTGTTGTCTTCATGAATTGGCATCTGCTGCCCCACGGCACACATTAATTTCACATCCAGAGGACCCAGCTCCTTATATTCCTTGATTCAGAGCAAAAGAGGATGGTATTATTTGGTGGTAAATACGTTTGAATAACTCCCATTTCGCCCTGAACCCATCCTTTATACTTACAGTAGTGGGCAAAATTGTGGAAACCTTTTGGGAAAAGTGTATTTTTGAGGTTTGATGGCTAATAACACCACTTTTTGGGGGAGTAGTACCATAAAATTATATATCAATGGAAAGATAATTTAATCAAGAATGTAATGCAACACAGTTTGTTCAATTATCTGTACTGTATTCCATGAAAAGTTATAGCCAAATAACCAGAAAAAGGAAGCACAACTTGCTTAGGTTGATATCGGGTAGCTTTCCTTCATCTGATTGTAGCCAATGAGCATGAGCGTTTAGAGAGCCAATCGGGTGTCTTCTTGTTTTGGCCATGAGCCAATCAGATCACAGTAGGATTCAGTGATTGATGTCATGTATTGAAGCTGAGAGGAGGACATTTGTTGGTGTGTTATGTGATCGCTATCAAGTTGGTTGGGTTTTTTTTGTGGTTCTTTCATTTAGTGAGCTTGTAAAACGTAATAAAATTAAAGTAATGGTGCAAAGAGTTGACCGGTCATCCAGAAAGCGATGTAAAATAATATTATTAAGTGAACAAGGCTACAGTTATAAAGAAATTAGAAGAAAAATTGGTGGAAAGTTAACCAAAGGTGGCATTTCTACTGTACCCTTTTCCCAAAAGGTTTCCACAATTTTGGCCACTACTGTACATGCATATGCCCCATGCATGTAGATAATATGGATAATAAAGTATTCTATAAAAACACAATGGCTGTCATTAGTAACTTACACACAGGTTCGAAAGCTGAGTAAGGATTGGGGAAATACAGGTCGTCCTTGACTTACAACCGTTCATTTAGTCACCCAAGTTACAACAGCACTGAAAAATGTGACGTATGACCATTTTTCACACTTACGACCGTTGCAGCATCCCCATGTGATCAAAATTCAGATGCTTGGCAGCTGGTTCATATTTATGACGGTTGCAGTGTCCTGGGGTCATGTGATCCCCTTTTGTGACCGCCTGACGAGCAAAGTCAATGGGGAAGCCAGATTCGCTTGACAACCGGGTTACTAACTTAATCAACTGCAGTGATTCAGTTAACAACTGTGGCAGGAAAGGTCGTAAAACGGGGCAAAACTCACTTCACAAATGTTTCACTTGACGACAGAGATTTGGGGCTCAATTGTGGTCGTAAGTCGAGGACGACCTGTATATTGCAAGTCATCAGACACTCCAGGAAGGATGCAGGATGAAGCTGAGTCAGCCCTGATTAAGCTAAGTTGCCTTAAAGCAGGGCTCTTCAAATTTGGCCACTTTAAGACTAGTGGACTTCAACTCCTAGAATTCCTCAGCCAGCCCTCAGGGCTGGCTGAGAAATTCTGGGAGTTGAAGTCCACAAGTCTTAAAGTGGCCAAGTTTGAAGAGTCCTGCCTTAAAGCATTCTTGGAAAAATAAAAGAGGGGGTAAGAGACAGATGTTCCTTGTGGGAGAGGATAATTTCTTTGACTGTTTGTTTTAAATTCTACAATATGTAAGACAATTAAGTTGTAGGCTTTTTATGGGAACAGATGACCATCTACCTTGGCCTGGAGGGCAAATTGCCCCTTGCCAACATCCTAGGCATGGATCTAATGCAATGTTTTTCAAAGCTGGCCACTTTAAGAGGAATGGACTTCAACTCCCAGAATCCCCCCAGTCATCCTGCATGCTAGGAGTTGAAGTCCACCCATCTTAAAGTGGCCAATGTTGAAAAACACTGTCCCTCGGGCTTTGGGATGAAGAGTCAATGTCACTGGACTTGCATCTCCAACAACATACAGGCTGAAGTTCTTATTAACCCTAATCCAATGTCATCCAGAATAACAGAATGAAAGAATGTTGGAAGGGACTTTGGAGGTCTTCTAGTCCAACCCCCTGCTCGGGCAGGAAACCCTATGCCAGTGGTGGCGAACCTATGGCACGCACGCCAGAGCCCTCTCTGAGGGCACGTGCACCGTCATCCCAGCCCCGCCTCCCCTTGTGGCTCCCTTCTCACCAGCAGCCCCCCTGGAGGAGAGTCACCCCACGGGCGCGGCCTGTGCGGAGCAGTGCAGCCAAGCAGCGGGGACAAGACTCCGCCCTCGCGCCCTGTGGCGTGCAGTTGATGCTGCGGGGCGTGGGTGGATGGTGTAGCCGCCATGGCGCTGCTGGGCCGCCTGGGCAATCTGCAGTGGGCCGTGGAGGCAGTGAGTGGCCCTGCGGGCGGGAGGGGTGTGGTGGAGGCAGAGCGGGGGGAGGGACAGAGCAGCCAGGACAGGGAGGGGCTGGTTTTTGGGCACTCAGTCTCTAAAAGGTTCGCCATCACTGCCCTACGCCATTTCAGACGAATGGTTGACCAATTTTTTCTTTAAAAACTTCCAGTGTTGGATCTTTCACAACTTCTGGAGGCAAGTCTATTCAACAGGGATAGACAACTGACACAGTTCTCAACCCATCTACTTCTCCCGTTCCACCATTGCTGAATCTTAGAGGAGGAAGATAAATCTTTACCTTGAAATCATTTGTATCTTCATACAGCAGAGGAGGTAGAAACTGACTCTCTGACATTCCCTCCAAATAAACCACCTCAAAGTCATCCAACGACTCCTTCTCCAATTCCCTTCTTTCCTCGCTTGACTGTGGATCCACAGAAATAACTAGCTCCGTTGCCGACGTCCCTTCTTCCTCTGCTATAAAATAAACGATAAATTATTTTTGTTTTTATCCTTCATGCTCAATTTTGCATTTCATCATAGAAGACATAGAACATGGAACAACAGAGCTGGAAGGGATCTTGGAGATCTTCTAGTCCAACCTGTGCAGGTTGTGCAGCAGACCCTACCCTTTCAGACAAGTGACTGTCCAGTCTCTTCTTAAAAGTCTCCAGTGATGGGGCATCCACAACTTCTGAAGGCAAGCTGTTCCAATGAATAATTGTTCTGTCAGGAACTTTCTCCTTAGTTCTAGGTTGCTTCTCTCCTTGATTAGTTTCCATCCATTGTTTCCTGTTTTGCCTTCTGGTGCTTTGGAGAATAAGTTAACCACCATTTCTTTGTGGCAGCCCTTAGACTGCTATCATGTCACCCTTTGTCCTTCTCTTCATTAAATTAGACATATCCAATTCCAGCAAACGTTCCTTATATGTTTTAGCCTCCAGTCCCCTAATCATCTTTGTTGCTCTTCTCTGTACTCTTTCTAGAGTCTCAGCATCTTTTTTACATCGTGGTGACCAAAACTGGATGCAGTATTCCAAGTGTGGCCTTACCAAGGCATTGTAAAGTGGTATTAACACTTCACGGGATCTTGATTCTATCCCTCTGTTAATGCAGCCTAGCACTGTGTTGGCTTTTTTGGCAGCTGGCTCCTATTTAAGTGATTGTCCACTAGGATCTTTATGGCTGGGCGGCGTGGTTGGGTGGGTGGGGGAAGAGGGGAACTGGGTCGTGTGAATGGTGTGCCGACGCGCACACATGCACGTGCAGCTCCACTCGTGCAAGAGAGAAGAGAAAGCTTTGGGTGCTGCTTGAGCAAGTGGAGTTGTGTGCCCATGCACATGCACACGCACACCGGCCCACCTTTTGCACGGCCCTGTTCCAAGTAGGCCATGGCCCAGTAGTGGCCTGGGATTTGGGGACGCCTGCACTAGGACGCCAAGGTCCCTCTCACAGTTACTACTACTGAGCCAAGTTCTCTGCATATGTCCCAATACCCCTTCAATTCCGAAGCTGGGAGCAAGAAGTATGTTTGCAAGTTTAGCAAATCAGGACAGGCCTTTAGATGTTGCAAACATTTCTTATCCTCCCCATAGTTAGCGGGAAAAGAAGGAACAGTATTCAGTCTTGTGCATAAGTTGCCAAAAGTGAGAGTGCATATAAGAAAGCGCATCTCGATCCATAAATCTTTTATTGCAGTTAAAAATTAAAACGTTAAAATAAAGCAACCCAAAACATAATAGCATACTCTATTATAGTTAACGATGAGATACTTGAGGAGAAGCCAGACTGCCTAATTTTTGCAGACAATATAGATATGTTCAAAGAAACAGTATTATACTGAGCCAATAGTAACAGCTGTACGTTAAAAGAGATCAGAATTTGCTGGCTATTTTGTCAGCTAAGGAATTACAAAATGAGTTTGTGAATCCTTACGGAGGGTACAATATAATAGGACATGAGATGTGGTTTGAATGGCCCTTTGTCCACATCTCCCTAACTCAGGGGTCCCCAAACTCTAGATCAGGGGTAGGCAACCTTGGCTCTTTTATGACTCGTGGACTTCAACTCCCAGAATTCCTGAGCCAGCATGGCTCAGCTTGGAAACCTCTCCCTTTCCCCTCAGCATGGCTGGCTCAGGAATTCTGGGAGTTGAAGTCCACGAGTCATAAAAGAGCCAAGGTTGCCTACCCATGCTCTGGCTCATAGGTTCATGAAGTTTCAGATTGTTCGGCAACCCCCAAACATTTATTACATGAAAATCTATATAAATGAAAATGTAAATGTTCGTTTGTTCAAAATCTTAAATCTCCGAAAGTTCTTCAACGATTGCTTTGAAATTTTGACACAACATTGCATTCGAATGCGTGCGTGTTTTTATATACCTATATTATATAGATGTCACACCTGTGACAGGTAAAAACATGCTTTTTTAAAAAAAACAGCGCCATCTGTTGGACGTAAAAGCAACACAAATGTGCGCTTTCTCTTTTCTTTCTTTTCCATTTAACCAGACTGAGCCACAGCAGCACGTCGCCGGGTACAGCTAGTAATTTAATAAATAATATTTTAACTAATAATACTATGAATGATATCAATAAAAACTACAACAGATAGATAGTCCTGTCAACCCTTGCAGGTTGATGTTGACCACGTTGGGAAACCCCACCCTAATTTCAAGCCAAGAATGGGAATTCTGTAACTGTCTGGAAGCTGCCGCTCTGGTGGTTAAGGCACCTGGCTAGAAATCAGGAGATCGTGAATTCTAGTCCTGCCTTATGCATGAAAGCCAGTTGGCTGACTTTGAGCCAATCTCCTGGAGACGGTGAGTTCTAGTCCCTCCTCAGGCATGAAATTCTGCTGGGTGAATTTGGGTCCATCCCCAGGAGGTGGTGAGTTCTAGTCTCGTCTTAGGCATGAATGCCAGCTGGGTGATGTTGAGCCCGTCCCTCTCTCTCAGCCCAACCCACCTCACAAGGTGGTTATTGTGGGGAAAATAGGAGAAGAAAGGAGGATTTGCTGTCTTGAGTTACTTATAAAAAATAATACGGGCAGGATATAAATAAAAAATATAATGTATAAATAAATAAAACACGGTTTAGGAGATGATGGCAGCTTCGTTCCCCAAATTCACCATTACTACTTCAAGTGCCTTTCTTTCATAATTTATAGCTACAAGACATAGGCAGGTCAATCTGATGCCAATAACAACAACAGTAACAACACAAAGAGGTAATTACCTTCTTCTTGATCCATGCTTTCTCCAGGAAACTGCAAGCCAGCTCCTTGGGTAAGAAACAGCTTCCTGGAAAATGCAAAACATGGCAAAAATAGCACCAAAACACATCATGGTAACCCACTGGAAAACAATGGCGAGAGCATTTGTGGTGAAGGCACCTGGCTAGAAACGGAGAGAGTGAGTTCTAGTTCCACTAGAACTGCAGGCTAATTCTGCCGACTGCCAGCAGCTCGATTCTCAGGTTGACTCAGCCTTTCATCCTTTTGAGGTGGGTAAAATGAGGACCCAGATTGTTGGGGGCAATAATCTGACTCTGTAAACTGCTTAGAGAGCTGCAAAGCACTATGAAGCAGTATATGGGTCTAAGGGGCATTGCTATTGCTATCAAGAATACAAAAGAGTTGTGGTCTGGGTCTCTGTGTAAGGAAGTTGTAGCTTTGCACAAGGGAGACTGCATTTCAGACAAATATCCAATCCCTGTCCTGAATTCCAGTTAGTTAATAATAGCAAAAGAGTGAAAAGTTTATTGTTGTGCTATTCTGTTGTCCCCAAAGCTGGGTTTGTATGTGGTGTACAATGTCCAATGAAACGCACACCAAGGCAGAGAGTTACAAAAGCTTTATTCTGCCCAGAAAAAGCACAAATTCAAGGATTACTAACCAAAAAGCATTCACATTTCCCTTTTTATATTGCAAAAACCTGCACTCTCCAGAGTTTTCAACCACATATTTCTTTACATCCCAAAATTTGTGAGGATTATGTGAGTTAGATTCAAATTATCTGGAGATTCTCCAAGATCCATTTAGTTTTTTCAAAAGTTACACCTTTGGAAAAAGGGGACAGGAAACAACTAAAGATGTTTGGCTCACCTTTCTGATCAATGGGGTGAGGTGGAGGTTAAAGGAAAAAAAAAATAAAGGTGGAGAGTTCCACAGCCAGAAAAAAAATTAGCCAATTATTGGCTTATGCCTGCTTGCACAAATAATGAGCATTTTTAAACATTCTTCTCATATCTTACAAGGGTTTTATGGAGTTTTTTTTTAAAAAAAAACAACAAGTACAGGTAGTCCTCAACTTACAACAGTTCATTTAGTGACCGAAGTAACAGCAGTGAAAAAAGTGACTTATGACTGTTTTTTCAACTTATCTCCATTGCAGCATCCCCGTGGTCATGTGATCAAAATTCGGACGCTTGGCATCTGACTCATATTTATGATGGTTGCTGTGTCCTGGGATCATGTGATCCCCTTTTGCGACCTTCTGACAAGCAAAGTCAATGGGGAAGCCAGATTCACTTAACAACCGGGTTACTAACTTAACAATTGCAGTGATTCGCTTAACTGTGGCAAAAAGGTCATAAAATGCAACAAAACTCACTTATCAACTGTCTCGCTTATCAACAGAAATTTTGGGCTCAATTATGGTCGTAAGTTGAGGACTACCTGTAATGTCAAGGAAATATTTTTGCAGGAAGAAGCTAAAATTCCATGGCTGTGCTCACAGATACAACTATTGTTGGCTATGTTCAGATAACGCATTTAACCTGTTTACACACTTTAGTCACGTTTCTTCCTTCCCACACCCAGCTAAGTGAACTGAGTTTGACCAGCCTGCTGCACTAAAAGGGGAAAAAATGAACCAAAAATTCATAAACAAATCACTAAAATTCATTGCATTCAATTGCTGTCAACCACCTGGTTAAGCAAGCCAAAGTTATATCATACTTGGAGCCCTTTTTTACCTGGGTACTTTAAGAAATTGCAATCTCCGCTCAAACAGTTTATTGATGAGGTAGATATTTTCCTTCTCCATTTCATGGACAGCTTCTTCTAAGCCGTTCACTTCCTTTCGATAAGCTTCAACCTGCCATAAAATAGGAAACCTAATTCTAGCAAGTTACGCAGATACTTAACAAAGCCGTTCCTTCATTTTTCCCCTCTCCAAAATGAGACGGCTCACACTGCGGAATGTTTTGTTCCAAGGATGGAGTTGAAGGTTGTTTGCTGAATGTAGAAAAAGCATGAAGAAACCAGGAAAAACAAGTGAAGATCACTCTTGGCTGAATGCTCCGACACTATGTGGGAAGTCAGCCCTCCAGAGAAGGAAATATTAAAAGGGCAGGAAAATATATTTCCTCAAAGGATCTTAAAGAGGCAGAAAAACATGCCCAGTTTTTCTTAATAGCCCCAAGTCTCCCTCTCCCAAGCAGAAACCAGCTCTGTAGAAATGCAGATGTAAATAATCCAGGAAGGTTGGAGGCCCCCAGCTAGAAGATTAAGAAGAGAAAGACACCTAAAATCTACATACCCCACCCAAACTCTAAGACAGGACATAATAGGATTAATAAACAGATACCAAAGGGCACACTCAGACTCAGGTCAAAGTTCATGCCACAGGAACAACTCCACAAACAAAAAGCTCCAGAGGGTATAAAAACCTACTCCCTACATGTGCTCTCTCTTTTTTTTTTCCAGAGCCATCTTTCTGTCTGGCTCTCCTCTTCAATAAACTGAAACCTTCTTTCTAAAGCAGTCGCTATGTTGTTTATCCCTGGCTTGGACTGAACCATGATGAAGACTTTTCTTTCAACTACTAAACAAGGAGGAAAACAAGGACGTGGGATGTCTCCATGAGTGCTTAATTTTAGAAATGTGGAAAGTATGGTCACATCCAAGGAATGAATATTTGTCAAAAGAAGCAAAAATAGCTGAGTATAACAGCAAACATCTGCTCACCTTGTTAAAGGCAAGTGAAAGTGAGATGCAGTGGGAATCCCTTACTTTAAAACTGTATAAGCAATAGAGTTTTTGCCAGTACAGGTAATCCCCGACTTACAACAGTTCATTTAGTGACCGTTCTAAGTTACAACAGCACTGAAAAAAGCGACTCATGACCGGTTTTCACACTTAAGACCGTTGCAGCATCCCGTCAACGCTGCTAACATCGGATGTTTTTGCTTTGACAATATATGAAGATGCAGCCAATTTCCCCTTAACTTGTGTGTTACTTTTAGAGTTGGAATTAGATGATACTGGGGGGGGGGAGGAAGAATGTATATGAGAATTAGTCAGACATAACAACATCATGGTAGAGTGTTTTTCAAGGTTGTTTGAAATAAGAGATGTTAAGAAATGGCAGGTTGGAGAACTGGAGGGAAGGTCTGCATTTCAAACTAATTGGAGAATGTGATTTATGACTGTTAATTAGAGGAGGGAATTGTGCTTTGATACTATGTGTTTAGGGGAGAAGAATTCAGGTTTCGGCTTCGACCATGTATGTGCCGATGCCAGTCATAAAAGAGCCAAGGTTGCCTACCCCTGGTGTACGCTGAGGACTACCCGTAGGGAGAAATCTAATGAACAAAAAAGACACTGTATTGAGAGGCATATGGACATAGCAGAAGTCAGACTGGTTTTTAAGATCAAGTCAGATATCGGGAATTGCGTTGGAGTCAACTTGATTTTAGCTTGCTAATTTAGTTTTCTGTATCTTTGTCTGCCTCCTGCCTTAATTGATTTGGCTTCCTTCTCCTTCTGCACTCTGCATTAATACCGCTTCCCCCCCCCCCCAATGGGAATGTATGTACAGTAAGTGGGTCTGCCAAAGACTCTTTAGCTGGAAATGCTGGGATTTTGGCCAGCCCTGTCATCATGTGGCTGCCTCAAGTGATGGATGCTGGAGAAAAGTGGAGGTTGTAGCCCTCCCTCCTCCTGCTTTTTACTCTTAGGAGCCAAAACCACAGTACTGATTATGTTTACATGTTGCTGGACTGAATATTCAACAATCCAGATGCTGCTATTGGAAGGGCCCCTAGTAGAGCCATCAGGCAGGGCCAGGATGTTTCAAAAGGTAAAGACTCCCTTGAATTAATTTCTTGGTAACTGCATGAACACATCCACATAATTTTCTTGAAAGCCAAAAGCCCTGAGATTAGGGGACTGGAGGCTGAAACGTACAAGGAACGGTTGCTGGAATTGGGTATGTCTAGTTTAATGAAAAGAAGGACGAGGGGGGACACGATAGCAGTGTTCCAGTATCTCAGGGGCTGCCACAAGGAAGAGTTGGGGATCAAGCTATTCTCCAAAGCCCCTGAAGGCAGGAAAAAAAAGCAACGGATGGAAACTAATCAAGAGAGAAGCAAATACTACACAATGCTATATGGAAAAAAAATTGTGGAAATTTTTTTTTTTTTTTTTATGATGATGAAAAAAATAATAAAATTTTATATTGAAAGAGAGAAGCAACCTAGAACTAAGGAGAAACTTCCTGAGAGTTAGAACAATTAATCAGTGGAACAACCTGCCTCCAGAAGCTGGGAATGCTCCAACACTGGAAGTCTTTAAGAAGAGACTGGACGGCCATTTGTCTGAAATGGTAGAGGGTTTCCTGCCTGAGCAGGGGGTTGGACTAGATGACCTCCAAGGTCCCTTCCAATCATCATCATCATCGTCATCGTCATCATCACCATCATCTCCTGGTGAACTTCATGCAAGTACAGGTAGTTCTCGACCTGTCCAGGACCACAATGGGGTCCAAACCTTTCGCTGCTAAGCAAGACGCCTGTCAAGGGAGTTGTGCCCCATTTTACTGGCCTTTTTGCCATAGCTGTTAAGCAAATCACTGCAGTTGTTAAGCGAATCGTGCAGTTGTTATGTCATCTAGCTTCCCCCATGGACTTTGTCGGAAATCGGCTGGGAAGGCTGCAAATAGTGATCACAGAATCCCGGGACGTTGCAATTTTCATAAATACGGGACAGTTGTCAAATTCCAAATTCTGATCACTTGACCATGGGGATGCTGCAATGGTCATAAGAATGAAAACTGGTCATGCCGCTTTTTTCAGTGCCGTTGTAACTTCGAAAGGTCACTAAACAAGTGGTTGTAAATCGAGGAATAGCTATACTAACAAAATCCTTCTCATGCTTCAATGGTTCTCCAAAACCAACCAGGACCATAAAATGCAGACCCAATTTCAAATAACATTTTGAAGCACTGTTGTTCGGGTAGCAATAGCAATGGGACTTAGATTTGTATGCCCCTTCATAGTGATTTCCAGCCTCTCTAAGCGGTTTACACAGTCAGCATATTCTTCCCAACAATCTGGGTCCTCATTTTACCGACCTCGGAAGGATGGAAGGTTGAGTCAACCTTGAGTCAGTCAGGATCAAACTCCTGGCAGTCGGCAGAATTAGCCTGCAAAACTATATTTTAACCACTGTGCCACCAGGGCTCTAACTATGTGGTAGTAATTTTCCTACCGTTCATTTCTGCCTTTCAAAACTTAATCATCAAAACATAGGCCCTAATGCTCAGTTGATCCCGATAGAGAGCAAAATGGACATTGCCAACAAACTCGGAGTGCTTGGGTATGGTTAGGAGGGCACTGACTTTTCTAGGCTGCCCTATGTATGTTTCCTGGTAACATACATGAGAAAATCCCATTTAGGAAAATTCCACTTAGGGTTAGGGTTAGGTCACCATGAACTCGTAGAGCAAAATGGACATTGCCAACTAACTCGGAGTGCTTGGGTATGATTAGGAGGGCACTGACTTGTCCAGCCTACCCTATGTATGTTTCCTGTAAAAATTCAAGGGAAAATCCCATTTAGGAAAATTCCACTTAGGGTTAGGGTTAGGTCACCATGAACCCGTAGAGCAAAACGGAAATTGCCAACAAACTCGGAGTGCTTGGGTATGGTTAGGAGGGCACTGATCTTTCCAGCCAGCACTATCTATGTTTCCTGGTAAAATACATGGGAAAATCCCATTTAGGAAAATTCCACTTAGGGTTAGGGTTAGGTCACCATGAACTCGTAGAGCAAAATGAACATTGCCAACAAACTCGGAGTGCTTGGGTATGATTAGGAGGGCACTGATCTTTCCAGCCTGCCTTACCAATTTTTTTGGGTAAAATACATAGGAAAATCCCATTTAGGAAAATTCCACTTAGGGTTAGGGTTAGGTCACCATGAACTCGTAGAGCAAAATGGAAATTGCCAACAAACTCGGAGTACTTGGGTATGGTTAGAAGGGCACTGACTTTTCCAGCCAGCACTATCTATGTTTCCTGGTAAAATACATGGGAAAATCCCATTTAGGAAAATTCCACTTAGGGTTAGGGTTAGGTCACCATGAACTCGTAGAGCAAAATGGACATTGCCAACAAACTCGGAGTACTTGGGTATGGTTAGAAGGGCACTGACTTTTCCACCAAGCACTATCTATGTTTCCTGGTAAAATACATGGGAAAATCCCATTTAGGAAAATTCCACTTAGGGTTAGGGTTAGGTCACCATGAACCGGTAGAGCAACATGGAC
>NW_015386273.1:634162-641291 GCF_001527695.2 Protobothrops mucrosquamatus | reverse complement strand
GAACTCGTAGAGCAAAATGGACATTGCCAACAAACTCGGAGTACTTGGGTATGGTTAGAAGGGCACTGACTTTTCCACCAAGCACTATCTATGTTTCCTGGTAAAATACATGGGAAAATCCCATTTAGGAAAATTCCACTTAGGGTTAGGGTTAGGTCACCATGAACCGGTAGAGCAACATGGACATTGCCAACAAACTCGGAGTGCTTGGGTATGATTAGAAGGGCACTGATCTTTCCAGCCTGCCTTATCTATGTTTCCTGGTAAAATACATGGGAAAATCCCATTTAGGAAAATTCCACTTAGGGTTAGGGATAGGTCACCATGAACTAGTAGAGCAAAATGGACATTGCCAACAAACTCGGAGTACTTGGGTATGGTTAGAAGGGCACTGACTTTTCCACCAAGCACTATCTATGTTTCTTGGTAAAATAAATGGGAAAATCCCATTTAGGAAAATTCCACTTAGGGTTAGGGTTAGGTCACCATAAACTCGTAGAGCAAAATGGACATTGCCAACAAACTCGGAGTACTTGGGTATGGTTAGAAGGGCACTGACTTTTCCAGCCAGCACTATCTATGTTTCCTGGTAAAATACATGGGAAAATCCAATATACGAAAATTCCACTTAGGGTTAGGGTTAGGTCACCATGAACCGGTAGAGCAACATGGACATTGCCAACAAACTCGGAGTGCTTGGGTATGATTAGGAGCGCACTGATCTTTCCAGCCTGCCTTATCTATGTTTCTTGGTAAAATACATGGGAAAATCCCATTTAGGAAAATTCCACGTAGGGTTAGGGTTAGGTCACCATGAACTCGTAGAGGAAAATGGACATCGCCAACATACTTGGGCTGCTTGGGTATAGTTAGGAGGCCACTGACCTTTCCAGCCTGCCTTATCTATGTTTCCTGGTTAAATACATGGGAAAATCCCATTTAGGAAAATTCCACTTAGGGTTAGGGTTAGGTCACCATGAACTCATAGAGCAAAATGGACATTGCCAACAAACTCGGAGTACTTGGATATGGTTAGAAGAGCACTGACTTTTCCAGCAAGCACTATCTATGTTTCCTGGTAAAATACATGGGAAAATCCCATTTAGGAAAATTTCACTTAGGGTTAGGGTTTGGTCACCATGAACTCGTAGAGCAAAATGCACATCGCCAACATACCTGGGGTGCTTGGGTATAGTTAGGACGCCACTGACCTTTCCAGCCTGCCTTATCTATGTTTCCTGGTAAAATACATGGGAAAATCCCATTTAGGAAAATTCCACTTAGGGTTAGGGTTAGGTCACCATGAACTCGTAGAGCAAAATGGACATTGCCAACAAACCCGGAGTGCTTGGGTATGATTAGGAGGGCACTGATCTTTCCAGCCTGCCTTATCTATGTTTCTTGGTAAAATACATGGGAAAAACCCATTTAGGAAAATTCCACTTAGGGTTAGGGTTAGGTCACCATGAACCGGTAGAGCAACATGGACATTGCCAAAAAACTCGGAGTGCTTGGGTATGATTAGGAGCGCACTGATCTTTCCAGCCTGCCTTATCTATGTTTCTTGGTAAAATACATGGGAAAATACCATTTAGGAAAATTCCACTTAGGGTTAGGGTTAGGTCACCATGAACTCGTAGAGCAACATGGACATCGCCAACATACTTGGGGTGCTTGGGTATAGTTAGGAGGCCACTGACCTTTCCAGCCTGCCTTATCTATGTTTCCTGGTTAAATACATGGGAAAATCCCATTTAGGAAAATTCCACTTAGCGTTAGGGTTAGGTCACCATGAACTCGTAGAGCAAAATGGACATTGCCAACAAACTCGGAGAACTTGGATATGGTTAGAAGGGCACTGACTTTTCCAGCAAGCACTATCTATGTTTCCTGGTAAAATACATGGGAAAATCCCATTTAGGAAAATTTCACTTAGGGTTAGGGTTTGGTCATCATGAACCGGTAGAGCAAAATGGACATCGCCAACATACTTGGGGTGCTTGGGTATAGTTAGGAGGCCACTGACCTTTCCAGCCTGCCTTATCTATGTTTCCTGGTAAAATACATGGGAAAATCCCATTTAGGAAAATTCCACTTAGGGTTAGGGTTAGGTCACCATGAACTCGTAGAGCAAAATGGAAATCGCCAACATACTTGGGGTGCTTGGGTATAGTTAGGAGGCCTCTGACCTTTCCAGTCTGCCTTATCTATGTTTCCTGGTAAAATACATGGGAAAATCCCATTTAGGAAAATTCCACTTAGGGTTAGGGTTAGGTCACCATGAACCGGTAGAGCAACATGGACATTGCCAACAAACTCGGAGTGCTTGGGTATGATTAGGAGGGCACTGACTTTTCCAGCCAGCACTATCTATGTTTCTTGGTAAAATACATGGGAAAATCCCATTTAGGAAAATTCCACTTAGGGTTAGGGTTAGGTCACCATGAACTCGTAGAGCAAAATGGACATCGCCAACATACTTGGGGTGCTTGGGTATAGTTAGGAGGCCACTGACCTTTCCACCTGCCTTATCTATGTTTCCTGGTAAAATACATGGGAAAATCCCATTTAGGAAAATTCCACTTAGGGTTAGGGTTAGGTCACCATGAACTCGTAGAGCAAAATGGACATCGCCAACATACTTGGAGTGCTTGGGTATAGTTAGGAGGCCAGTGACCTTTCCAGCCTGCCTTATCTATGTTTCCTGGTAAAATACATGGGAAAATCCCATTTAGGAAAATTCCACTTAGGGTAAGGGTTAGGTCACCATGAACTCGTAGAGAAAAATGGACATTGCCAACTAACTCGGAGTACTTGGGTATGGTTAGGGGGCACTGACTTTTCCAGCCTGCCCTATGTATGTTTCCTGGTTAAATACATGGGAAAATCCCATTTAGCAAAATTCCACTTAGGGTTACGGTTAGGTCAACATGAATCCGTAGAGCAAAATGGACATCGCCAACATACTTGGGGTGCTTGGGTATAGTTAGGAGGCCACTGACCTTTCCAGCCTGCCTTATCTATGTTTCCTGGTAAAATACATGGGAAAATCCCATTTAGAAAAATTCCACTTAGGGTTAGGGTTAGGTCACCATGAACTCGTAGAGAAAAATGGACATTGCCAACAAACCGGAGTACTTGGGTATGGTTAGAGGGCACTGACTTTTCCAGCCAGCACTATCTATGTTTCCTGGTAAAATACATGGGAAAATCCCATTTAGGAAAATTCCACTTAGGGTTAGGGTTAGGTCACCATGAACCGGTAGAGCAACATGGACATTGCCAACAAACTCGGAGTGCTTGGGTATGACTAGGAGGGCACTGATCTTTCCAGCCTGCCTTATCTATGTTTCTTGGTAAAATACATGGGAAAATCCCATTTAGGAAAATTCTCCTAAGGTTAGGGTTAGGTCACCATGAACTCGTAGAGCAAAACGGACATCGCCAACATACTTGGGGTGCTTGGGTATAGTTAGGAGGCCACTGACCTTTCCAGCCTGCCCTATGTATGTTTCCTAGTAAAATACATGGGAAAATCCCATTTAGGAAAATTCCACTTAGGGTTAGGGTTAGGTCACCATGAACTCGCAGAGCAAAATGGACATTGCCAACAAACTCGGAGTGCTTGGGTATGGTTAGAAGGGCACTGACTTTTCCAGGCAGCACTATCTATGTTTCCTGGTAAAATACATTGGAAAATCCCATTTAGGAAAATTCCACTTAGGGTTAGGGTTAGGTCACCATGAACTCGTAGAGCAAAATAGACATCGCCAACATACTTGGGGTGCTTGGGTATAGTTAGGAGGCCACTGACCTTTCCAGTTTGCCCTATGTATGTTTCCTGGTAAAATACATGGGAAAATCCCATTTAGGAAAATTCCACTTAGGGTTAGGGTTAGGTCACCATGAACCGGTAGAGCAACATGGACATTGCCAACAAACTCGGAGTGCTTGGGTATGATTAGGAGGGCACTGAGTTTTCCAGCCTGCCCTATGTATGTTTCCTGGTTAAAGACATGGGAAAATCCCATTTAGGAAAATTCCACTTAGGGTTAGGGTTAGGTCACCATGAACTCGTACAGCAAAATGGACATTGCCAACAAACTCGGAGTGCTTGGGTATGATTAGGAGGCCACTGATCTTTCCAGCCTGCCTTATCTATATTTCTTGGTAAAATGCATGGGAAAATCCCATTTAGGAAAATTCCACTTAGGGTTACGGTTAGGTCACCATGAACTCGTAGAGCAAAATGGACATCGCCAACATACTTGGGGTGCTTGGGTATGATTAGGAGGGCACTGACTTTTCCAGCTGCCTTATCTATGTTTCCTGGTAAAATACATGGGAAAATCCCATTTAGGAAAATTCCACTTAGGGTTAGGGTTAGGTCACCATGAACTCGTAGAGCAAAATGGACATCGCCAACATACTTGGAGTGCTTGAGTATAGTTAGGAGGCCAGTGACCTTTCCAGCCTGCCTTATCTATGTTTCCTGGTAAAATACATGGGAAAATCCCATTTAGGAAAATTCCACTTAGGGTTACGGTTAGGTCACCATGAACTCGTAGAGAAAAATGGACATTGCCAACAAACCGGAGTACTTGGGTATGGTTAGAAGGGCACTGACTTTTCCACCCAGCACTATCTATGTTTCCTGGTAAAATACATGGGAAAATCCCATTTAGGAAAATTCCACTTAGGGTTAGGGTTAGGTCACCATGAACCGGTAGAGCAACATGGACATTGCCAACAAACTCGGAGTGCTTGGGTNGGAAAATCCCAGTTAGGAAAATTCCACTTAGGGTTAGGGTTAGGTCACCATGAACTCGTACAGCAAAATGGACATCGCCAACATACTTGGGGTGCTTGGGTATAGTTAGGAGGCCACTGAACTTTCCAGCCTGCCCTATGTATGTTTCCTGGTAAAATACATTGGAAAATCCCATTTAGGAAAATTCCACTTAGGGTTAGGGTTAGGTCACCATGAACCGGTAGAGCAAAATGGACATTGCCAACAAACTCGGAATGCTTGGGTATGATTAGGAGGGCACTGACTTTTCCAGGCAGCACTATCTATGTTTCCTGGTAAAATACATTGGAAAATGACATTTAGGAAAATTCCACTTAGGGTTAGGGTTAGGTCACCATGAACCGGTAGAGCAACATGGACATTGCCAACAAACTCGGAGTTCTTGGGTATGATTAGGAGGGCACTGATCTTTCCAGCCTGCCTTATCTATGTTTCTTGGTAAAAGACATGGGAAAATCCCATTTAGGAAAATTCCACTTAGGGTTAGGGTTAGGTCACCATGAACTCGTAGAGCAACATGGACATTGCCAACAAACTCGGAGTTCTTGGGTATGATTAGGAGGGCACTGATCTTTCCAGCCTGCCTTATCTATGTTTCTGGGTAAAAGACATGGGAAAATCCCATTTAGGAAAATTCCACTTAGGGTTAGGGTTAGGTCACCATGAACTCGTAGAGCAAAATGGACATTGCCAACAAACTCGGAGTGCTTGGGTATGATTAGGAGGGCACTGATCTTTCCAGCCTGCCTTATCTATGTTTCTTGGTAAAATACATGGAAAAATCCCATTTAGGAAAATTCCTCTTAGGATTAGGGTTAGGTCACCATGAACTCGTAGAGCAAAATGGACATCGCCAACATACTTGGGGTGTTTGGGTATAGTTAGGAGGCCACTGACCTTTCCAGCCTGCCCTATGTATGTTTCCTGGTTAAAGACATGGGAAAATCCCATTTAGGAAAATTCCACTTAGGGTTAGGGTTAGGTCACCATGAAATCGTAGAGCAAAATGGACATTGCCAACAAACTCGGAGTGCTTGGGTATGGTTAGAAGGGCACTGACTTTTCCAGGCAGCACTATCTATGTTTCCTGGTAAAATACATTGGAAAATGCCATTTAGGAAAATTCCACTTAGGGTTAGGGTTAGGTCACCATGAACCGGTAGAGCAACATGGACATTGCCAACAAACTCGGAGTTCTTGGGTATGATTAGGAGGGCAATGATCTTTCCAGCCTGCCTTATCTATGTTTCTTGGTAAAATACATGGGAAAATCCCATTTAGGAAAATTCCACTTAGGGTTAGGGTTAGGTCACCATGAACTCGTAGAGCAAAATGGACATCGCCAACATACTTGGGGTGCTTGGGTATGATTAGGAGGGCACTGACTTTTCCAGCCAGCACTATCTATGTTTCCTGGTAAAATACATGGGAAAATCCCATTTAGGGAAAATTCCACTTAGGGTTAGGGTTAGGTCACCATGAACCGGTAGAGCAACATGGACATTGCCAACATACTTGGGGTGCTTGGGTATAGTTAGGAGGCCTCTGACCTTTCCAGTCTGCCTTATCTATGTTTCCTGGTAAAATACATGGGAAAATCCCAGTTAGGAAAATTCCACTTAGGGTTAGGGTTAGGTCACCATGAACTCGTACAGCAAAATGGACATTGCCAACAAACTCGGAGTGCTTGGGTATGGTTAGGAGGCCACTGATCTTTCCAGCCTGCCTTATCTATGTTTCTTGGTAAAATACATGGGAAAATCCCATTTAGGAAAATTCCACTTAGGGTTACGGTTAGGTCACCATGAACTCGTAGAGCAAAATGGACATCGCCAACATACTTGGGGTGCTTGGGTATGATTAGGAGGGCACTGACTTTTCCAGCCAGCACTATCTATGTTTCCTGGTAAAATATATGGGAAAATCCCATTTAGGGAAAATTCCACTTAGGGTTAGAGTTAGGTCACCATGAACCAGTAGAGCAACATGGACATTGCAAACAAACTCGGAGTGCTTGGGTATGATTAGGAGGGCACTGATCTTTCCAGCCTGCCTTATCTATGTTTCTTGGTAAAATACATGGGAAAATCCCATTTAGGAAAATTCCACTTAGGGTTAGTGTTAGGTCACCATGAACTCGTAGAGCAAAATGGACATCGCCAACATACTTGGGGTGCTTGGGTATAGTTAGGAGGCCACTGACCTTTCCAGCCTGCCCTATGTATGTTTCCTGGTAAAATACATTGGAAAATCCCATTTAGGAAAATTCCACTTAGGGTTAGGGTTAGGTCACCATGAACTGGTAGAGCAACATGGACA